>NC_050572.1:9692533-9705033 GCF_013265735.2 Oncorhynchus mykiss
ATTTACGGTTGATATATGATTGATTATATATTTTAAAAACAACCTGAGGATTGATTATAAAAAACGTTTGACAAGTTTCTGTGGACATTATGGAAACTATTTGGAATTTGTCTGCGTTTTCGTGACCGCTCTTTCCTGTGGATTTCTGAACATAACGCGACAAACAAACGGAGGTATTGTGGATCTAAAAATATTCTTAATGGAACAAAAATAACATTTGTTGTGTAACTGGGAGTCTCGTGAGTGAAAACATCCGAAGATCATCAAAGGTAAACGATTAATTTGATTGCTTTTCTGATTTTCGTGACCGAGCTACCTGATGCTAAGTGTACTTAATGTTTTATCGTGCGATCGATAAACTTACACAAACGCTTGGATTCCTTTCGCTGTAAAGCATAATTTCAATTTCACGACAGGTGGATTAACAAAAGGCTAAGCTGTGTTTTCCTATATTGCACTTGTGATTTCAAGAATATAAATATTTATAGTATGTAGCGCTATGCTATTCAGCGGTTGTTGATGACACTTATCCCGATATCGGGATTGCAGCCATAACAAGTTAAAGGTCTTACTCAAAGCGGCTACGGAGAGTGTGACAGCTGATGCGCTCATGCATGCTTCAGTGTTGTTTGCCTTGAAGCGAGCATAGAAGTTATTTAGCTCATCTGGTAGGCTCGTGTCACTGGGCAGCTGTGCTTCCCTTTGTAGTCCGTAATATTTTGCAAGTCCTGCCACATTCAACGAGTATCGGAGCCGGTGTAGTACGATTCAATCTTAGTCCTGTATTGACGCTTTGCCTGTTTAATGGTTCGTCGTAGGGCATAGCGGGATTTATTATAAGCGTCCGGGTTAGAGTCCCGCACCTTGAAAGCAGAAGCTCTACCCTTTAGTTCAGTGCAGATGTTGCCTGTAATCCATGGCTTCTGTTTGGGGTATGTACGTACGGTCACTGTGGGGATGACGTCATCAATGCACTTATTGATGAAGCCAGTGACAGATGTGGTGTACAACTCAATGCCATCGGAAGAATCCCGGAACATATTCCAGTCTGTACTCGCAAAACAGTCCTGTAGCTTAGCATCTGCGTCATTTGACCACTTCCTTATTGACTGAGTCACTGGTACTTTCCGCTTCAGTTTTTGCTTGTAAGCAGGAATCAGGAGTTATGGTCAGATTTGGCAAATGGAGGGCGAGGGAGAGCTTTGTACGCGTCTATGTGTGTAGAGTAAAAGGGATCTTGAGTTTTTTTTAACCTCTGGTTGCACATGTAACATGCTGGTAGAAATGAGGTAAAACGGATTTAAGTTTCCCTGCATTAAAGTCCCCGGCCACTAGGAGCGCCGCCTGTGGATGAGCATTTTCTTATTTGCTTATGGCCTTATACAGCTCGTTGAGTGCCGTCTTAGTGCCAGCATTGGTTTGTGGTGGTAAATAGACATCTACGAAAACTATAGATGAAAACTCTCTTGGTAAATAGTGTGGTCAACAGCTTATCATGAGATACTCTAACTCAACATGTCTGGGACTGCTTAAAGACGAGATCGGTAGCCCCATCTTTGCGTCTCTGACCTGCTCACATTAAACGAGTGTCGGTGACGGCAGCATGCCTCGAGTAGGCAACGGGGATTTTGTCTCCGATCTCAAAAACTTGTCTGCGACAGCTAAATCAGGGCCAAAATCGTGTAGTGTCCACCTGGCTTTAGAGGCTGCTGCCCTGTGTACATACAGTCATTGAACGCTGGTCACGTTAATGTTTACATACTGTTTTATCCTCTTCATACAGTGCCTTCAGAAAGTATTCAGACCCCTTGACTTTTTCCACATTTTGTTACGTTACAGACTTATTAAAAAAAAAAAAATTTTTAATGATTCCCTCATCAATCTACACACATTACCCCATAATGACAAAACAAAAAAATGGTTTTAAGAAATGTTTGTAAATTTAGTCGAAATAAAAAACTGAAATATCACATTTACATAAGTATTCAGACCCCTTTACTCAGTACTTTATTGAAGCACCTTTGGCAGTGATTACAGCCTCAAGTCTTCTTGGGTATGATGCTACAATCTTGGCACACCTGTATTTGGGGAGTTTCTCCCATTCTTCTCTGCAGATCCTCTCAAGCTCTGTCAGGTTGGGAGTGTCGCTGCACAGCTATTTTCAGGTCTCTCCAGAGATGTTTGATCGAGTTCAAGTCCGGGCTCTGGCTGGGCCACTCAAGGACATTCAGAGACTTGTCCCGAAGCCACTCCTGCGTTGTCTTGTCTGTGTACTCAGGGTCGTTGTCCTGTTGGACGGTGAATCTTCGGCCCAGTCTGAGGTCCTGAGCGCTCTGGAGAAGCTTTTCATCAAGGATCTCTCAGTACTTTGCTCCGTTCATCTTTGCTTCGATCCTGACTAGTTTCCTAGCCCCTGCCGCTGAACACCGGTCATGCTTCACCGTAGGGATGGTGCCAGGTTTCCTCCAGAAGTGACGTTTGGCATTCAGGCCAAAGAGTTTAATCTTGGTTTCAAACAGACCAGAGAATCTTGTTTCTAATTGTCTGAGAGTCCTTTAAGTGCCTTTTGGTAAACTTCAAGTAGGCTGCCTTTTAATGAGGAGAGGCTTACATCCGGCCAATCTATCATAAAGGCCTAATTGGTGGAGTGCTGCAGAGATGGTTATCCTTCTGGAAGGTTCTCCCATCTCCACAGAGGAACTCTAGAGCTCTGTCAGAGTGACCATCGGGTTCTTGATCACCTCCCTGAAGAAGGCCCTTCTACCTCGATTGCTCAGTTTAACCGGGCGGCCAGCTCTAGGAAGAGTCTTGGTGGTTCCAAACTTCTTCCATTTATGAATAATGAAGGCCACTGTGTTCTTAGCTGCATAAATGTTTTGGTACCCTTCCCCAGATGTGTGCCTCGACACAATCCTGTCTCGGAGCTCTACGGACAATTCCTTCTATCTCATGGCTTGGATTTTGCTCTGACATACACTGTCAACTGTGGGACCTTATATAGACTAGAGGTCGACCGATTAATCGGAATGGCTGATTAATTAGGGCCGATTTCAAGTTTTCATAACAATCGGAAATCTTTTTTTTTAATACCTTTATTTAACTTGGCAAGTCAGTTAAGCACAGATTCTTATTTTCAATGACAGCCTAGGAAGGGTGGGTTAACTGCCTCGTTCAGGGGCAGAACAACAGATTTTCACCTTGTCAGCTCGGGAGATCTAATCTTGCAATCTTACAGTTAACTAGTCCAACGCAATAACGACCTGCCTCTCTCTCGTTGCACTCCACAAGGAGACTGCCTGTTACGCGAATGCAGTAAGCCAAGGTAAGTTGCTAGCTAGCATTAAACTTATCTTATAAAAAACAATCAATCATAATCACTAGTTAACTACACATGGTTGATGATATTACTAGATATTATCTAGCGTGTCCTGCGTTGCATATAATCTGACTGAGCATACAAGCATACAAGTATCTAAGTATCTGACTGAGCGGTGGTAGGCAGAAGCAGGCGCGTAAACATTCATTCAAACAGCACTTTAGTGCGTTTTGCCAGCAGCTCTTCGTTGTGCGTCAAGCATTGAGCTGTTTATGACTTCAAGCCTATCAACTCCCGAGATGAGGCTGGTGTAACCGAAGTGAAATGGCTAGCTAGTTAGCGTGCGCTAATAGCGTTCACCTTCACTCGCTCTGAGCCTTCTAGATGTTGTTCCCCTTGCTCTGCATGGGTAACGCTGCTTCGATCGTGGCTGTTATCGTTGTGTTGCTGGGGGGGGGGGGGGAAATCGAATGTAATCACTATTTAGATTACATTTTAAGGCAGCCAAATGTGAAGGGTGTGCAAGGGGTGTTTCGATTTTCACTAGGCACTGTAAATAACCCCTCCAACCAACCAACCAACCAACCAAGCACATTTACACACACACACACACACACACACACACATGTACTGTCCCTCAGATTATTACTTTGTTGAAAGGATAAGAACAGCCCTTCTTCTCCTTGCCAGTCAATCAGCCTCTTTCTCAATCCATCCCAACCCCGTCTCTATCTCTCTCTCCCGTCTCTCTCTCTCTCTCTCTCCCCCGTCTCTCTCTCTCTCCCGTCTCTATCTCTCTTCTCTTTCTCCACCCGTCCTCCTCCCTGTCTGCCCCCCCCCCCCTTGCTCCAGGAGCCTGAGTGTGCAGTGCATTCATCAATCTTCCCCCATTCCCCCTCTCCTCCTCCCGTCTTCCGTCCTTATCTCTTCCTCTCTCTGTCTTATCTCACTATAGCTCACGCTGAGGAAATGCTTTCTCTCTCTCCCTTTCTCTCTTTTTCTCCCTTTCTCTTTCTCTCCCTTTCTCTCTTTTTCTCTCTCTCTTTCTCTCGCTCCCTTTCTCTCTCTAGCTCCCTTTCTCCCTTTCTCTCTCTCTTTCTCTCTCCCTCTCATGAAGTGTGTGATCCCAGCAGACACTACCTTCCAGTGGAGAGGTAGAGGGGGTGAGAGACATGAGGTAGAGGGGGTGAGAGACATGAGGTAGAGGGGGTGAGAGACATGAGGAAGAGGGGGTGAGAGACATGAGGTAGAGGGGGTGAGAGACATGAGGTAGAGGGGGTGAGAGACATGAGGAAGAGGGGGTGAGAGACATGAGGAAGAGGGGGTGAGAGACATGAGGTAGAGGGGGTGAGAGACATGAGGTAGAGGGGGTGAGAGACATGAGGTAGAGGGGGTGAGAGACATGAGGTAGAGGGGGTGAGAGACATGAGGTAGAGGGGGTGAGAGACATGAGGAAGAGGGGGTGAGAGACATGAGGAAGAGGGGGTGAGAGACATGAGGTAGAGGGGGTGAGAGACATGAGGAAGAGGGAGTGAGAGACATGAGGAAGAGGGAGTGAGAGACATGAGGTAGAGGGGGTGAGAGACATGAGGTAGAGGGGGTGAGAGACATGAGGTAGAGGGGGTGAGAGACATGAGGAAGAGGGGGTGAGAGACATGAGGAAGAGGGGGTGAGAGACATGAGGAAGAGGGGGTGAGAGACATGAGGTAGAGGGAGTGAGAGACATGAGGTAGAGGGGGTGAGAGACATGAGGAAGAGGGGGTGAGAGACATGAGGTAGAGGGGGTGAGAGACATGAGGTAGAGGGAGTGAGAGACATGAGGTAGAGGGAGTGAGAGACATGAGGAAGAGGGAGTGAGAGACATGAGGTAGAGGGGGTGAGAGACATGAGGAAGAGGGGGTGAGGAGGCAGGGGAGAGAAAGGAATAAAGAGAGGGAGGAAGAGAAGGAGTGGGAGAGAAAAGAAAAACTATTCATCATTAACACTCCTAGAACAGAACCTTTATCTGTTGTGTTAATGAGGAGCAGAACCTTTAACTGTTGTGTTAATGAGGAGCAGAACCTTTAACTGTTGTGTTAATGAGGAGCAGAACCTTTAACTGTTGTGTTAATGAGGAGCAAATGTGTTAATGAGGAGCAGAACCTTTAACTGTTGTGTTAATGAGGAGCAGAACCTTTAACTGTTGTGTTAATGAGGAGCAGAACCTTTAACTGTTGTGTTAATGAGGAGCAGAACCTTTAACTGTTGTGTTATTGAGGAGCAGAACCTTTATCTGTCGTGTTAATGAGGAGCAGAACCTTTAACTATTGTGTTAATGAGGAGCAGAACCTTTAACTGTTGTGTTAATGAGGAGCAGAACCTTTAACTGTTGTGTTAATGAGGAGCAGAACCTTCAACTGTTGTCCTAATGAGGAGCAGAACCTTTACCTGTTGTGTTAAGGAGCAGAACCTTTAACTGTTGTGTTAATGAGGAGCAGAACCTTTAACTGTTGTGTTAATGAGGAGCAGAACCTTTAACTGTTGTGTTAATGAGGAGCAGAACCTTTAATTGTTGTGTTAATGAGGAGCAGAACCTTTAACTGTTGTGTTAATGAGGAGCAGATGTAATGCCCGGGGTGTAGTGGAGGAAGGAGTCAGACGCAGGAGACAGAGTTCAGAGTAGGCTACTTCTTCATACACCGACCAGGTGAAAACAGACGCCACTCAAACGGGATGCCCCAAAACACGGGGGAACTAAAAAGTCCCAAAAAACAGCTCACGTACACGAACAACCGTGACATACATGCGTGTACAAAGAGTACACGTAAAACAATCCCCCACACCCAGCAGGCAGGCCGGCTGGCTAATAAAGCCCAACTAATAAACCTAATTAACAACAGGTGTAACTAATAAACAGACAAGGACAGGGAGGAAAAGATCAGTGGAAGCTAGTAGGCCAGTGACGACGACCGCCGAGCGCCGCCCGAACGGGAAGGGGAGCCACCTTCGGTAGGAGTCGTGACAGCAGAACCTTTAACTGCTGTGTTAATTCATGAGCAGAACCTTTAACTGCTGTGTTAATGAGGAGCAGAACCTTTAACTGCTGTGTTAATGAGGAGCAGAACCTTTAACTGTTGTGTTAATGAGGAGCAGAACCTTTAACTGTTGTGTTAATGAGGAGCAGAACCTTTAACTGTTGTGACAATGAGGAGCAGAACCTTTAACTGTCGTGTTAATGAGGAGCAGAACCTTTAACTGTTGTGTTAATGAGGAGCAGAACCTTTATCTGTTGTGTTAATGAGGAGCAGAACCTTTAACTGTCGTGTTAATGAGGAGCAGAACCTTTAACTGTCGTGTTAATGAGGAGCAGAACCTTTAACTGTTGTGTTAATGAGGAGCAGAACCTTTAACTGTTGTGACAATGAGGAGCAGAACCTTTAACTGTTGTGACAATGAGGAGCAGAACCTTTAACTGTTGCGTTAATGGGGAGCAGAACCTTTACCTGTTGTGTTAATGAGGAGCAGAACCTTTAACTGTTGTGTTAATGAGGAGCAGAACCTTTACCTGTTGTGTTAATGAGGAGCAGAACCTTTAACTGTTGTGTTAATGAGGAGCAGAACCTTTAACTGTTGTGTTAATGAGGAGCAGAACCTTTACCTGTTGCGTTAATGGGGAGCAGAACCTTTACCTGTTGTGTTAATGAGGAGCAGAACCTTTAACTGTTGTGTTAATGAGGAGCAGAACCTTTATCTGTTGTGTTAAGGAGCAGAACCTTTAACTGTTGTGTTAATGAGGAGCAGAACCTTTAACTGTTGTGTTAATGAGGAGCAAATGTGTTAATGAGGAGCAGAACCTTTAACTGTTGTGTTAATGAGGAGCAGAACCTTTAACTGTTGTGTTAATGAGGAGCAGAACCTTTAACTGTTGTGTTAATGAGGAGCAGAACCTTTAACTGTTGTGTTAATGATGCGACAATGTTAGAGGAATGGCAAATGAACATCTTATAAACCACTTATAAATGTTTTATAATCTGTCACCTGTCTGATCATCTGCGTCATCTTTTGCTCTGTGAACACACACACACACACACACACACACACACACACACACACACACACACACGCATCCACACACAAACACTGTAACACATCTCTTTTCAGACTTCCAGTGTCTAATCAATACGCAAATGAGACACTGTTAGAGTGTGTGTGTGTATGTGTGTGTATTGAGAGAGCGAGCGAGCGCGCGCGAGAGAGAGAGAGAGCGCGCGAGAGAGAGAGAGAGATAGAGAGAGAAGAGTTATGTGTGCAGGTGTGTGTATGAGAGAGGACAAGAGAATGGCAGATGGAGTGTGTGTGTGTGTGTGTGTGTGTGTGTGTGTGTGTGCGTGCGTGCGTGCGTGCGTGCGTGTGTGTGTGTGTGTGTGTGGGTATGGGTGAGAGTTTCTCCTCTCTCTCCTCTTTAATAATTGAGCTGATTCTTTCCAGCTTGTTAGTGAGCTAGACACACACGCTCTCTCCCTCTATCGTTTTTTTCTCTGCCTGCACTCTCCTCTCTCCATCATGTTCTCTCCCCACCGCCGCCGCCCCTCTAGTCAGAGGTTATGGTCCTACAGCAGCTAATGTTAAACCAGCTGTTGTCAGACAGACAGACAGACAGACAGACAGCCAGACAGACAGACAGACAGACAGACAGACAGACAGACAGACAAACAGACAGACAGACAGACAGACAGACAGACAGACAGACAGACAGACAGACAGACAGACAGACAGACAGACAGACAGACAGACAGACAGACAGACAGACTGGAGAGAGAGCGAGAGAGAGAGAGAGAGAGAGAGAAATTCTCACAAAATTTCAAAAGAATTAAGACATTTCAAATGTCATATTATGAAAATATACACTGTTGTAATGATGTGCAAATAAGTACAAAAGGGAAAATAAATAAGCATAAATATGGGTTGTATTTACAAAAGTGTTTGCTCTTCACTGGTTGACCTTTTCTTGTGGCAACAGGTCACAAATCTTGCTGCGGTGATGTCACACTGATATTTCACCCAGTAGCTATGGGAGTTTATCAAAATTGGTTTTGTTTTCAAATTCTTTGTGGATCTGTGTAATCTGAGGGAAATATGTGTCTCTAATATGGTCATAGATTGGGCAGGAGGCTAGGAAGTGCAGCTCAGTTTCCACCTCATTTTGTGGGCAGTGTGCACATAGCCTGTCTTCTCTTGAGAGCCAGGTCTGCCTATGGCGGCCTTTCTCAATAGCAAGGCTATGCTCACTGAGTCTGTACATAATCAAAGCTTTCCTTAAGTTTGGGTCAGTCACAGTGGTCAGGTATTCTGCCACTGTGTACTCTCTGTTTAGGGCCAAATAGTATTCTAGTTTGCTCTGTTTTTTTGTAAATTCTTT
Organism: Oncorhynchus mykiss; assembly: GCF_013265735.2. Taxonomy (NCBI): domain Eukaryota; kingdom Metazoa; phylum Chordata; class Actinopteri; order Salmoniformes; family Salmonidae; genus Oncorhynchus; species Oncorhynchus mykiss. The sequence goes on from NC_050572.1 coordinate 9,701,248, forward strand.
CCAATGATTCAAGTAATTATCTTTTTGTTTTCTCATGTTTCGGTTGGGTCTCATTGTGTTGCTGGGCCAATGTTAATGCATTGTGTTGGAATATACACACACACACACACACACACAGACACTAACTGGAATAGAACTAGAACCTGGACTAGTTGTAATAGAACCAGAACTAGCTGGACTAGAACCAGAGAACCAGAAAGAACTGCACTAGAACCAGAACTAGAAATAACTGGACTTGAACCAGAACTAGAAATAACTGGACTAGAACCAGAACTAGAAATAACTGGACTAGAATCAAATCAAATCAAATCAAATTTATTTATATAGCCCTTCGTACATCAGCTGATATCTCAAAGTGCTGTACAGAAACCCAGCCTAAAACCCCAAACAGCAAGCAATGCAGGTGTAGAAGCACGGTGGCTAGGAAAAACTCCCTAGAAACTAGAACCAGAACTAGAACCAGAACTAGCTGAAATAGAACTAGAACCACAACTCTAACTGTCAGGGTCATGACCTTCAGTTAGAAAGGGTGTGTGACACACACATACACACACACACACACACACACACACACACACCCAGAGAGACACAAACTCCAGCCAAACAAATACCTACATGAAGCAGTCCAGGACAAACACTCAGCGTTTCTGTATAGATGTGTGTGTTGACTGCTGACCTGGCCTATAAGGACAGCGAGAACATCCGTGGCGATACAAGGCTGTTTCTATGACTACCACCACCGAGCACACAGGTACACAATAGGTCTACGCTATTATATATCCACAAATGGCACACACCTACACACACCTACACACACACACACACACACACACCTACACACACACACCTATACACGCCTACACACACCTACGCAAATACAGACGTACATACCCACACCCATACAGACATACATACCCACACCCATACAGACATACATACCCACACCCATACAGACATACATACCCACACCCATACAGACATACATACCCACACCCATACAGACATACATACCCACACCCATACAGACGACTCTCCCTTTAAAACATATCATTCTGCATCACGTGCACGAGTTGTGCATGTCAATAAGGGCCCTAAATAAAATACACTGTCAGGACACACGTACACTGGCCCTGGGCTATCTTTCTCTTTCTCTCATTTACAATGACAGCCAAACCCAAACCCGGATGACGCTGGGCCAATTGTGCGCCGCCCTATGGGACTCCCAATCACGGCGGGTTGTAATACAGCCAGGAATCAAACCAGGGTCTGTAGTGACGCCTCTAGCACTGAGATGCAGTGCCTTAGACCGCTGCGCCACTCGGGAGCCATACTTTTCCTGACTTCTAAGAACAGAAGTGAAAATGTTGTCTGTTCTGGGAAAGTTTATTTTTTTACTCTGGTTCCAGGGAGGTCCTGAGAACGTTTTACTCTGGTTCCAGGGAGGTCCTGAGAACGTTTTACTCTGGTTCCAGGGAGGTCCTGAGAACGTTTTACTCTGGTTCCAGGGAGGTCCTGAGAACGTTTTACTCTGGTTCCAGGGAGGTCCTGAGAACGTTTTACTCTGGTTCCAGGGAGGTCCTGAGAACGTTTTACTCTGGTTCCAGGGAGGTCCTGAAAACGTTTTACTCTGGTTCCAGGGAGGTCCTGAGAACGTTTTACTCTGGTTCCAGGGAGGTCCTGAGAGCGTTTTACTCTGGTTCCAGGGAGGTCCTGAGAACGTTTTACTCTGGTTCCAGGGAGGTCCTGAGAACGTTTTACTATGGTTCCAGGGAGGTCCTGAGAACGTTTTACTCTGGTTCCAGGGAGGTCCTGAAAACGTTTTACTCTGGTTCCAGGGAGGTCCTGAGAACGTTTTACTCTGGTTCCAGGGAGGTCCTGAGAGCGTTTTACTCTGGTTCCAGGGAGGTCCTGAGAACGTTTTACTCTGGTTCCAGGGAGGTCCTGAGAACGTTTTACTCTGGTTCCAGGGAGGTCCTGAGAGCGTTTTACTCTGGTTCCAGGGAGGTCCTGAGAGCGTTTTACTCTGGTTCCAGGGAGGTCCTGAGAACGTTTTACTCTGGTTCCAGGGAGGTCCTGAGAGCGTTTTACTCTGGTTCCAGGGAGGTCCTGAGAGCGTTTTACTCTGGTTCCAGGGAGGTCCTGAGAACGTTTTACTCTGGTTCCAGGGAGGTCCTGAGAGCGTTTTACTCTGGTTCCAGGGAGGTCCTGAGAGCGTTTTACTCTGGTTCCAGGGAGGTCCTGAGAACATTTTACTCTGGTTCCAGGGAGGTCCTGAGAACGTTTTACTCTGGTTCCAGGGAGGTCTTGAGAACGTTTTACTCTGGTTCCAGGGAGGTCCTGAGAGCGTTTTACTCTGGTTCCAGGGAGGTCCTGAGAACGTTTTACTCTGGTTCCAGGGAGGTCCTGAGAGCGTTTTACTCTGGTTCCAGGGAGGTCCTGAGAACGTTTTACTCTGGTTCCAGGGAGGTCCTGAGAGCGTTTTACTCTGGTTCCAGGGAGGTCCTGAGAGCGTTTTACTCTGGTTCCAGGGAGGTCCTGAGAACATTTTACTCTGGTTCCTTGAAAAGTTTCCTGGAAGGTTTTATTAAGGTTATCTGGAGGTTTTTATATGACTTAACCTTAACACTTTCACTGAACCTTTCAATAAGACTGCTAGCTTCATTTGGAACTCCAAGTACAAAGAGGAATTAATCATGCAGTGGGATTTGAATTTACCTGTTCAAATCACCTGTTATTTATCCATGGTAGTAGTCCACTGCGCCACCAGGATGGAACTTAAACACTTTGTTTTTTTACACATACAAAACACTTCCTTTTAGTCTATTCAAACTGACCCAATTTCAAAGGAAACAAGCGCTCAATAAAACCAGGTGAGGCCAATTAGTGGGCGAGGGCCAACACACCTGAACACACTTTACAAGATAGAGTTTTATTGATGCTGAGAACAGAATTAATATGTTTTTAAATAACATTCTTAGAACGTTCTCTGAACGTTACTAAAAGTTTTTTTTTTTTAAATATGGAATGTTCTCAGAACCATCTGAAAACATGGTTTTAAATAGAACCACGAGTAAATGTAGGAAACATTATGCAGAAGTACTGAAATTCCCACAGAAGAAGTTGCTTTCTTAACGTTCTCTGAACTATTTGTGAATGTTCCCATTGTCAAACCATTTGGAGAGATTGTTCCTAGAACATTAACAAAAATGTCAATTAAATGTAAAGTAATGAAATGAACAAGAAAATAATGTTGTTTTTTTTTTTTGCCAAGTTCCTTAAATGTGCTGAGAATGTTCCAAAACCAAGCAACGATCCTGCACCATTTCCAGAAAGTTCTGGGAAGGTTGTATACAAGATAAACACAGGACAAGCACACTCTCACCGAGCTGGAAGAAACATATTGTTCTCAGAATGGTACGTGCTAGCTGGGCTTTCTCTATCTCCAAGTAAATTAGAGTAAACATCTGTCGGTGCGCGCCCAGTGCTCGCGCCACAGCAGCACCGGAGCACCGAATGTTCCATTGAGCTCCGAGACCGACCACGTCCATTCACGGTGAATGCAGATGAGAGACAGTCTGTCTCAGTAACGGATCTGTGTGAATGTGTGTTTGTGTGGTAGACATCTTGGGTTTCACAACCAGCAGAAACAATAACCTTAACTCTGTGTGTGTGTGTGTGTGTGTGTGTGTGTGTGTGCGTGCGTGCGTGATCGCCATCGGTAATTAGAGGGAAGTCCACCACATCAGTGACAGACTGACCCAGCGCGAGTTATAACGGCACCGCCGA
>NC_050572.1:9710033-9722533 GCF_013265735.2 Oncorhynchus mykiss
AGTTAGTGATAGCTAGTGATAGCTAGTAATAGCTAGTGATAGCTAGTGATAGCTAGTAATAGCTAGTAATAGCTAGTGATAGCTAGTAATAGCTAGTGATAGCTAGTGATAGCTAGTGATAGCTAGTAATAGCTAGTGATAGCTAGTAATAGCTAGTGATAGCTAGTGATAGCTAGTGATAGCTAGTAATAGCTAGTAATAGCTAGTGATAGCTAGTGATAGCTAGTGATAGCTAGTAATAGCTAGTGATAGCTAGTAATAGCTAGTGATAGCTAGTGATAGCTAGTAATAGCTAGTAATAGCTAGTGATAGCTAGTGATAGCTAGTGATAGCTAGTAATAGCTAGTGATAGCTAGTAATAGCTAGTGATAGCTAGTGATAGCTAGTGATAGCTAGTGATAGCTAGTAATAGCTAGTAATAGCTAGTGATAGCTAGTGATAGCTAGTAATAGCTAGTGATAGCTAGTGATAGCTAATGATAGCTAGTAATAGCTAGTGATAGCTAGGAATAGCTAGTGATAGCTAGTGATGGCTAGTAATAGCTAGTGATAGCTAGTGATAGCCAGTAATAGCTAGTGATAGCTAGTGATAGCTAGTGATAATGATGCACAAGCTAGGCCTATTTCTAACATCGGCAACCATTGGCAGCATTCTTCTCTGCATGTCTGCTCAAATCTGGGTAACAGATTGAAAGGAATGTGAGTCTTATTCAACACATGTAGTTATAGCTGGCTTTTCTAAAGTCTACCAACCTTGACAGCAGGCATTCAAGCTAAGACAAACAAGCTAGCTACTCTAACTTGACTGATAGTCTGAAATGGCTTCTTGGTAGTTAGTTATGAGGTTGGGAGAGCTGGGCTAACTAAAGACAACTTCATAACATTTCTAGGTGGCTAGTGGTATTGCAGAGAAACAACAACAATATATATATATATATATATATATATAATTTTATTTCTTAAACGTTTTTAAACAGGGCACATTCTTTGAGGGGGCACGTGCCCCCTACGGGCAAGACGCCTCTGGCAGCATTTACCCACCAGATTCAGAAACTCGAAAAAAAACAACAGACTTAAAAAGGATTACAGTAAAAATCCACTTTGACATGAAAGATGGTTAAAGAGTAAAAAGCATTGGAAGTGAAGACATCATCCTCATCATCATTTCACACTGAGTAAAGATTTAAGGCACAATCTGGCACGCTACAGCCTACAAAAACTGTGTGTGTGTGTGTGTGTCTGTATTTATGTGAGTGAGTGTCTGTCTGTGAACACTCGTGTCTGTATGTGCGTGTGCGTGTGGGCGTGGTCACAGGTTCTCTCCAGGCTGGTACTGGGGTTCAGTAGCAGTAAAGTAGTCCTCCAGGAAGCCCTGCAGGTATTCAAAGGTGTGTCTCTCGTCCGCCTCTCTGCGCCAACACTGTACCATCAGCTCATGGAGGGAGGCAGGACAACCCACCGCACAGGGCATCCTGTAGCCTCTCTCCACCTGCTCCAGGACCTCCCGGTTATTCATACCTAGAGAAGAGGGAGAGGGAGTGGTAGAGAGGGAGAAAGAGACATAGAGTGGCAAGAAAAAGTATGTGAACCATTTGGAATTACCTGGATTTCTATATAAATTGGTCATAAAATTAATAACACACTAATTATTGAATTGTTCTTGTCTACATTGAATACATCATTTAAACATTCACAGTGTACAGTCGTGGCCAAAAGTTTTGAGAATGACACAAATATTAATTTCCACAAAGTTTGCTGCTTCAGTGTCTTTAGATATTTGTGTCAGATTGTTACTATGGATACTGAAGTATAATTACAAGCATTTCATAAGTGTCAAAGGCTTTTATTGACAATTACATGAAGTTGATGCAAAGAGTCAATATTTGCAGTGTTGACCCTTCTTTTTCAATACCTCTGCAATCCACCCTGGCATGCTGTCAATTAACTTCTGGGCCACATCCTGACTGATGGCAGCTCATTCTTGCATAATCAATGCTTGGAGTTTGTCAGAATTTGTGGGGTTTTGTTTGTCCACCTGCCTCTTGAGGATTGACCACAATTTCTCAATGGGATTAAGGTCTGGGGAGTTTCCTGGCCATGGACCCAAAATATTGATGTTTTGTTCCCCGAGCCACTTAGTTATCACTTTTGCCTTATGGCAAGGTGCTCCATCATGCTGGAAAAGGCATTGTTCGTCGCCAAACTGTTCCTGGATGATTGGGAGAAGTTGCTCTCGGAGGATGTGCTGGTCCTGATTCTTTATTCATGGCTGTGTTCTTAGGCAGAATTGTGAGTGAGCCCACTCCCTTGAATGAGAAGCAACCCCACACACGAATGGTCTCAGGATGCTTTACTGTTGGCATGACACAGGACTGATGGTAGCGCTCACCTTGTCTTCGCTTTTTTCCAGATTCCCCAAACAATCGGAAAGGGGATTCATCAGAGAAAATTACTTTACCCCAGTTCTCAGCAGTCCAATCTCTGTACCTGTTGCAGAATATCAGTCTGTCCCTGATGTTTTTCCTGGAGAGAAGTGGCTTCTTTGCTGCCCTTCTTGACACCAGGCCATCCTCACTGTGCGTGCAGATGCACTCACACCAGCCTGCTGCCATTCCTGAGCAAGCTCTGTACTGGTGGTGCCCTGATCCCGCAGCTGAATCAACTTTAGGAGACGGTCCTGGCGCTTGCTGGACTTTCTAGGGCGCCCTGAAGCCTTCTTCACAACAATTGAACCGCTCTCCTTGAAGTTCTTGATGATCAAATAAATGGTTGATTTAGGTGCAATCTTACTGGCAGCAATATCCTTGCCTGTGAAGCCCTTTTTTTGCAAAGCATTGATGACGGCACATGTTTCCTTGCAGGTAACCATGGTTGACAGAGGAAGAACAATTATTCCAAGCACCACCCTCCTTTTGAAGCTTCCAGTCTGTTATTCAAACTCAATCAGCATGCCAGAGTGATCTCCAGCCTTGTCCTTGTCAACACTCACACCTGTGTTAAAGAGAGAATCACTGACATGATGTCAGCTGGTCCTTTTGTGGCAGGGCTGAATGCAGTGGAAATGGTTTTTGGGGATTCAGTTCATTTGCATGGCAAAGAGGGACTTTACAATTCATTGCAATTCATCTGATCACTCTTCATAACAACCTGGAGTATATACAAATTGCCATCATACAAACTGAGGCAGCAGACTGTGAAAATTAATATTTGTGTCATTCTCAAAACCTTTTTTTACCACGACTGTATGTTGGAAAAAGTATGTGAATCACTAGGCTAATGACTTCTCCTAAAGCTAATTGGGTTCAGGAGATTGGAGATGAGATTGGAGATGTTGGTCAGAGCTGCCTTGCCCTATAAAAAACACTCACAAAATTTGAGTTTGCTATTCACAAGAAGCATTGCCTGATATCAACCATGCCTCCAACAAAAGAGATCTCAGAAGACCTAAGATTAAGAATTGTTGACTTGCATAAAGCTGGAAAGGTTTACAAAACTATCTCTAAAAGCCTTGATGTTCATCAGTCCACAGTAAGACAAATTGTCTATAAATGGAGAAAGTTCAGCACTGTTGCTACTCTCCCTAGGAGTGGCCGTCCTGCAAAGATGACTGCAAGAGCACAGCGCAGAATGCTCAATGAGGTTAAGAAGAATCCTAGAGTGTCAGCTAAAGACTTACAGAAATCTCTGGAACATGCTAACATCTCTGTTGACGAGTCTACGACATGTAAAACACTAAACAAGAATGGTGTTCATGGGAGGACACCACGGAAGAAGCCACTGCTGTCCAAAAAAAAACATTTCTGCACGTCTGAAGTTTGTAAAAGTGCACCTGGATGTTCCACAGCGCTACTGGCAAAATATTCTGTGGACAAATGAAACTAAAGTTGAGTTGTTTGGAAGGAACACAACACTATGTGTGGAGAAAAAAAGGCACAGCACACCAACATCAAAACCTCCTCCCAACTGTAAAGTATGGTGGAGGGAGCATCATGGTTTGGGGCTGCTTTGCTGCCTCGGGGCCTGGACAGCTTGCTATCATCGACGGAAAAGGGAATTTCCAAGTTTATCAAGACGTTTTGCAGGAGAATGTAAGGCTATCTGTCCGCCAATCGAAGCTCAACAGAAGTTGGGTGATGCAACAGGACAACGACCCAAAACACAGAAGTAAATGAACAACAAAATGACTTCAACAGAAGAAAATACGCCTTCTGGAGTGGCCCAGTCAGAGTCCTGACCTCAACCCGATTGAGATGCTGTGGCATGACCTCAGGAGAGCAGTTCACACCAGACATCCCAATAATATCCCAAGTTTTGAAAAGAGGAATGGTCCAAAATTCCTCCTGACCGTTGTGCAGGTCTGATACGCCACTACTGAAAACGTTTGGTTGAGGTTATTGCTGCCAAAGAAGGGTCAACCAATTATTAAATCCAAGGGTTCACATACTTTTCCCACCCTGCACTGTGAATGTTTACACAGTGTGTTCAATAAAGACATGAAAACGTATCATTGTTTGTGTGTTATTATTGTAAGCAGACTGTGTTTGTCTATTGTTGTGACTTAGATGAAGATCCGATCACATTTTATGACCAATTTATTCAGAAATCCAGGTATTTCCAAACGGTTCACATACTTTTTCTTGCCACTGTAGATACTGTACATATTAGACACATATTCTTTCTTGCCACTGCACAGAGATGTTTATTAGTAACACATATCCCATGTCTGTAAAAAAGAAGGGAGAGAGTAAGACACGCCCACCTACCTGGGTAAGGTACGCGTCCCTTTGTGATGAGCTCAGTGAGCAGGATACCAAAGCTCCACACGTCAGACTTGATGGTGAAACGCCCGTATAGAGCTGCTTCAGGAGCAGTCCACTTGATGGGGAACTTGGCTCCTGTAAAATCAATCAATCAATCAATCAATCAATCAATCAATCAAATGTATTTATGAAGTCCTGTTCTCATCAAGAGTTGTCACACTCTCTCTTACCTTGTCTGGCAGTGTACTCATTGTCCTCTATGAGTCTGGCCAGACCAAAGTCAGCGATCTTGCACACCAGATTTTCCCCGACCAGAATGTTAGCTGCTCGCAGATCACGATGGATGTAATTCATTCGCTCTATATACGCCATGCCTGCCGCTATCTACACACACGCACACACACACACACACACGCACGCACATGCGCACGCACACACACACACACACACATGCACACAGGAGGAAGTGTTAGAGGTGCCCGTCATCCCAACTTGTCCCACCTGCAGCAGAGTGTGAGGCGGCACCAGTGCTCGACCCCGACCACCAGAGGAACGTGGTCAAGATGGGGGTTGACCGAGACGGTAGGTGACCTGACCGAGACGGGGGTTGACCGAGACGGTGGTTGACCGAGACGGTGGTTGACCGAGACGGGGGTTGACCGAGACGGTGGTTGACCGAGACGGGGGTTGACCTGACCGAGACGGTGGTTGACCGAGACGGGGGTTGACCTGACCGAGACGGTGGTTGACCTGACCGAGACGGTGGTTGACCGAGACGGTGGTTGACCTGACCGAGACGGTGGTTGACCGAGACGGTGGTTGACCGAGACGGTGGTTGACCGAGACGGGGGTTGACCGAGACGGGGGTTGACCTGACCGAGACGGTGGTTGACCTGACCGAGACGGTGGTTGACCTGACCGAGACGGTGGTTGACCGAGACGGGGGTTGACCGAGACGGGGGTTGACCGAGACGGGGGTTGACCGAGACGGGGGTTGACCTGACCGAGACGGTGGTTGACCTGACCGAGACGGGGGTTGACCTGACCGAGACGGGGGTTGACCGAGACGGGGGTTGACCTGACCGAGACGGTGGTTGACCGAGACGGTGGTTGACCGAGACGGGGGTTGACCGAGACGGGGGTTGACCGAGACGGGGGTTGACCTGACCGAGACGGTGGTTGACCTGACCGAGACGGTGGTTGACCTGACCGAGACGGTGGTTGACCTGACCGAGACGGTGGTTGACCGAGACGGTGGTTGAGCTGACCGAGACGGTGGTTGACCGAGACGGTGGTTGACCGAGACGGGGGTTGACCGAGACGGGGGTTGACCGAGACGGGGGTTGACCAAGACGGGGGTTGACCTGACCGAGACGGTGGTTGACCTGACCGAGACGGTGGTTGACCTGACCGAGACGGTGGTTGACCGAGACGGGGCTTGACCGAGACGGGGGTTGACCTGACCGAGACGGGGGTTGACCGAGACGGGGGTTGACCTGACCGAGACGGTGGTTGACCGAGATGGTGGTTGACCGAGACGGTGGTTGACCGAGACGGTGGTTGACCTGACCGAGACGGGGGTTGACCTGACCGAGATGGTGGTTGACCGAGACGGTGGTTGACCTGACCGAGACGGTGGTTGACCGAGACGGTGGTTGACCTGACCGAGACAGTGGTTGACCGAGACGGGGGTTGACCGAGACGGTGGTTGACCTGACCGAGACGGTGGTTGACCTGACCGAGACGGTGGTTGACCGAGACGGGGGTTGACCGAGACGGTGGTTGACCTGACCGAGACGGTGGTTGACCGAGACGGTGGTTGACCGAGACGGGGGTTGACCGAGACGGTGGTTGACCGAGACGGGGGTTGACCTGACTGAGACGGTGGTTGACCGAGACGGTGGTTGACCTGACCGAGACGGTGGTTGACCGAGACGGTGGTTGACCTGACCGAGACGGTGGTTGACCGAGACGGTGGTTGACCTGACCGAGATGGTGGTTGACCGAGACGGGGGTTGACCGAGACGGGGGTTGACCGAGACGGGGGTTGACCGAGACAGTGGTTGACCGAGACGGGGGTTGACCGAGACGGTGGTTGACCGAGACGGTGGTTGACCTGACCGAGACGGTGGTTGACCTGACCGAGACGGTGGTTGACCTGACCGAGACGGTGGTTGACCGAGACGGTGGTTGACCTGACCGAGACGGGGGTTGACCTGACCGAGACGGTGGTTGACCGAGATGGTGGTTGACCGAGACGGTGGTTGACCGAGACGGTGGTTGACCTGACCGAGACGGGGGTTGACCTGACCGAGATGGTGGTTGACCGAGACGGTGGTTGACCTGACCGAGACGGTGGTTGACCGAGACGGTGGTTGACCTGACCGAGACGGTGGTTGACCGAGATGGTGGTTGACCGAGACAGTGGTTGACCTGACCGAGACGGTGGTTGACCTGACCGAGACGGGGGTTGACCGAGACGGGGGTTGACCGAGACGGGGGTTGACCTGACCGAGACGGTGGTTGACCAAGACGGGGGTTGACCGAGACGGGGGTTGACCTGACCGAGACGGGGGTTGACCGAGACGGAGGTTGACCGAGACAGGGGTTGACCGAGACGGGGGTTGACCGAGACGGTGGTTGACCTGACCGAGAAGGTGGTTGACCTGACCGAGACGGTGGTTGACCTGACCGAGACGGTGGTTGACCTGACCGAGACGGTGGTTGACCTGACCGAGACGGTGGTTGACCTCACCGAGACGGTGGTTGACCTGACCGAGACGGTGGTTGACCTGACCGAGACGGGGGTTGACCTGACCGAGACGGTGGTTGACCTGACCGAGACGGTGGTTGACCTGACCGAGACGGTGGTTGACCGACACGGGGGTTGACCTGACCGAGACGGTGGTTGACCTGACCGAGACGGTGGTTGACCTGACCGAAACGGTGGTTGACCTGACCGAGACGGTGGTTGACCTGACCGAGACGGTGGTTGACCGAGACGGGGGTTGACCGAGACGGGGGTTGACCGAGACGGTGGTTGACCGAGACGGTGGTTGACCGAGACGGGGGTTGACCGAGACGGGGGTTGACCGAGACGGTGTTTGACCGAGACGGTGATTGCGTGTTCTGACCTGTGCAGCCATATCCACCAGTTGAGGCAGCTTCAGATTTCCTCCTTCCCCGTCCTTCAAGAAGTCCAGAAGGCTTCCTGCAGTACACACAGTTGAATACATGTCAGAAATAATTGTGAAAACGTGTGTGTGTGTGTGTGTGTGTGCGTGCGTGTGCGTGTGTGTGTGTGTGTGTGTGCGTGTGTGTGTGTGTGTGTGTGTGTGTGCGTGCTTCCCAGCTTAGATGTGTGTGCATGCTGCAGCACCTTGGCTCATGAACTCTGTGATGATATAGATGGGTTCTTCAGAGACCACAGCGTACAGCTGCACCAGCTTGTCATGTCTCAGTCTCTTCATGATCTGAGCCTCTTCTAGGAAGGCCTCTGGAGACATGGTGCCTGGCTTCAACGTTTTCACTGCTACCTTGGTGGCGCCGTTCCACATACCTGACATGCACACACACACACACACAGACACACACACACACAAACACACACACACACACACACACACACACACACACACACACACACACACCACAGAGGCAGAAACACACACATACACACACACACACACACACACACATACACACACACACACACACACACACACCACAGAGGCAGAAACACACACAATTATATACACATGCACGCCTATATACACACGCACACCTATATACACACACACCCCAGAGGCAGAAACACACACAATTATATACACACGCACACCTATATACACAGACACACATCACAGAGGCAGAAACACACGCAATTATATACACACGCACACCTATATACACACACACACACAGAGTTATATAGTACACACATTAAAAGAGTGATGATGAGGTCATGCATGGAGGAGGGAAGGAGAGAAGGGAGGCGAGAAGGGAGGAGGGAGGGGAGGAGAGAAGGAAGGATAGAAGGTAGGAAACAGGGAAGGAGAGAAGGGAGGAGGGAGGGAGGAGAGATGCGAGGAGGGAGGGAAGGAGAGAAGGGAGGAGAGAAGGGAGGAGAGAAGGTAGGAGACAGGGAAGGAGAGAAGTGAGGAGGGAGGGAAGGAGAGAAGGGAGGGGAGGAGAGTGGGGAGGAAAGAGGAGGAGAAAGGGGAGGAGAGAGGAGAGAGAGGAGGAGGGAGGAGAACAGAGAGGGGAGGAGGGAGGGAAGGAGGGAGGGAACGGAGAAGAGGAGAGGAGAGAGGAGAGGGGAGGAGGGAGGTGAGGAATGAGGGGAGGAGAGGAGAGGGAGGAGAGAAGGGAGGAGAGAAAGGAGGAGGGAGGGGAGGAAGGAGGGGAGGAGAGAAGGGAGGGGAGGAGAGTGGGGAGGAAAGAGGAGGAGAAAGGGGTGGAGAGAGGGAAGGATAGAGGAGAGAGAGGAGGAGGGAGGGGAACAGAGAGGGGAGGAGGGAGGGAAGGAGGGAACGGAGAAGAGGAGAGGAGAGAGGAGAGGGGAGGAGGGAGGTGAGGAATGAGGGGAGGAGAGGAGAGGGAGGAGAGAAGGGAGGAGAGAAGGGAGGAAGGAGGGGAGGAGAGAAGGAGTACCATTATGAAACTACAGTAGCACATGAAGCTGGACCAGTAAAACACCTCCTGGACTGGACACACTCACACACTTTAACACTGACACAGAACAGCACTGGTCTGGACAGACACAGACCCTTTAACACTGACACAGAACAGCACTGGTCTGGACAGACACAGACCCTTTAACACTGACACAGAACAGCACTGGTCTGGACAAACACAGACCCTTTAACACTGACACAGAACAGCACTGGTCTGGACAGACACAGACCCTTTAACACTGAACTGGACACTGGGAACACTGCATTAGGAATACCCAGAGACACACTGAGAAGCCCTTCTGGAACACAGACTGTAAAAAGTGTTTCAACATACAGTAAAAGAAGGTGACTGATTGATTGGTTGATTGATTGATTGATTGACAGTCAGTCTCACCCATCCAGACATCTCCAAAGCAGCCCTGACCCAACTTCTTGTTTAGGGCCAGCGTTTCCCGGGCAACCTCCCAGGCGTCCCGCCCCAAACCCAGGGTGAGGGGCGTTGAATTGGGACAGGGCGTGGTCAAGAAGTGACACATCCCATCGTTACTGCCTAGAAGAGGGAGGGGTGGAGGGGATGGTAGGAGTGGAGAGGGAGGAGGGGGTGGAGGGAGGGATAGAGGGAGGGAGATTAAATGAGATGAAGAGGCATGCAAAGACAGAGAACTAGTTCCTACCCATCCAGACTTCTCCAAACTGCCCGTTGCCCAGCTTCTTAATGAGCTGGAGAGACTCTCTGGGAATCTCCCACACATCCTTGGTCTTTACCGATAGGTCCGCAAGCTTAGGCATGCCCCGCCTACAGCTGCCAATCAACCTACAGCACAGACCTGAAGCTCGCTCTGATGGGAGTGAGAGAGACAGAGAGAGAGAAAGACAGACAGACAGAGAGAGAGGGAAAGATAGCGATAAAGAGAGAGAGAGAGAAGGAGAGAGACAGACAGACAGACAGACAGACAGACAGCGAGAGAGGGAAAGATAGCGATAAAGAGAGAGAGAAAGACAGACAGACAGACAGACAGACAGACAGAGAGAGAGAGAGAGAGAGAGAGAGAGAGAGAGAGAGAGAGAGAGAGAGCGAGAGAGAGAGAGGATGAAGAGATCAAAGGCAACAAACACATATAGAACACATATACAACACATATACAACACATATAGAACACATATAGAACACATATAAAACACATATAAAACACATATACAACACATATACAACACATATACAACACATATACAACACATATACAACACATATACAACACATATACAACACATATACAACACATATAGAACAGGATGCTTTACTTGATCCACTAAATAGTACTAACATACATAACACAACATAACATACATAACATAGATACACTACATGACCAAAAGTATGTGGACAGCTGTCTGAACAACTCATTCCAAAATCATGGCGATTTCTAGCGCTACGCGTTTCAGCACTCGGCGGTCTCTTTCCGTGAGCTAATGTGGCCTACCACTTTAAGGATAAGCCGTTGTTGCTCCTAGACCTTCAGCCCTTACAGTTGACCGGGGCAGCTCTAGCAGTGCAGAAATTTTACAAACTGACTTGTTGGAAAGGTGGCATCCTCTGACGGTGTCACGTTGAAAGTCACTGAGCTCTTCAGTAACGTCATTCTACTTCCAAATTGTGTCTATGGAGATTGCATGGCTGTGTGCTCGATTTTATACACTTGACAGCAATGGGTGTGGCTGAAATAACTGAATCCATTAATTTGAAAGGGTGTCTACTTTTGGTGATGCAGTGTATCTTACAGACACATAACATATAAACATTAGTATTGACACACCATTCTGTCTAATAGTATTGATACACCATGCTGTCTAATAGTATTGATACACCATGCTGTCTAATAGTATTGACACACCATGCTGTCTAATAGTATTGACACACCATGCTGTCTAATAGTATTGACACACCATGCTGTCTAATAGTATTGACACACCATGCTGTCTAATAGTATTTATACACCATGCTGTCTACACACCATGCTGTCTAATAGTATTGATACACCATGCTGTCCAATAGTATTGATACACCATGCTGTCTAATAGTATTGACACACCATGCTGTCTAATAGTATTGACACACCATGCTGTCTAATAGTATTGATACACCATGCTGTCTAATAGTATTGACACACCATGCTGTCTAATAGTATTGACACACCATGCTGTCTAATAGTATTGATACACCATGCTGTCTAATAGTATTGACACACCATGCTGTCTACACACCATGCTGTCTAATAGTATTGATACACCATGCTGTCCAATAGTATTGATACACCATGCTGTCTAATAGTATTGATACACCATGCTGTCTACACACCATGCTGTCTAATAGTATTGACACACCATGCTGTCTACACACCATGCTGTCTAATAGTATTGATACACCATGCTGTCTAATAGTATTGACACACCATGCTGTCTAATAGTATTGATACACCATGCTGTCTAATAGTATTGACACACCATGCTGTCTACACACCATGCTGTCTAATAGTATTGATACACCATGCTGTCTAATAGTATTGACACACCATGCTGTCTAATAGTATTGATACACCATGCTGTCTAATAGTATTGACACACCATGCTGTCTAATAGTATTGACACACCATGCTGTCTAATAGTATTGATACACCATGCTGTCTAATAGTATTGACACACCATGCTGTCTACACACCATGCTGTCTAATAGTATTGATACACCATGCTGTCTAATAGTATTGATAAACCATGCTGTCCAATAGTATTGATACACCATGCTGTCTACACACCATGCTGTCTAATAGTATTGACACACCATGCTGTCTACACACCATGCTGTCTAATAGTATTGATACACCATGCTGTCTAATAGTATTGATACACCATGCTGTCTACACACCATGATGTCTAATAGTATTGATACACCATGCTGTCTAATAGTATTGACACACCATGCTGTCTAGCCACAGCTGCTTATTTAATGTGCTTGATAATGCATTACTTGATTACATTAAGTATGCTAGAATGGATATTGGACATACAGA
>NC_050572.1:9727533-9735033 GCF_013265735.2 Oncorhynchus mykiss
CTCTCTGTAGAGACAGACAGTCATCAGACCGGGCCTCCCACCAGTCCTCCTCTCTGTAGAGACAGACAGTCATCAGACCGGGCCTCCCACCAGTCCCCCTCTCTGTAGAGACAGACAGTCATCAGACCGGGCCTCCCACCAGTCCTCCTCTCTGTAGAGACAGACAGTCATCAGACCGGGCCTCCCACCAGTCCCCCTCTCTGTAGAGACAGACAGTCATCAGACTGGGCCTCCCACCAGTCCTCCTCTCTGTAGAGACAGTCATCAGACTGGGCCTCCCACCAGTCCCCCTCTCTGTAGAGACAGACAGTCATCAGACCGGGCCTCCCACCAGTCCCCCTCTCTGTAGATACAGACAGTCATCAGACCGGGCCTCCCACCAGTCCCCCACTCTGTAGAGACAATGTAATGTGGATGTGACTCTCACGTGTTGTTGAGGATGTGGAACTTCTCTCCCTTCTGGAAGAACAGATCATCTTCAGTACGAGCATCATAGTCATACAACGCTATGAAGAGAGTCACACCTCCACCTGTAAACACATACAACACTATGAAGAGAGTCACACCTCCACCTGTAAACACATACAACACTATGAAGAGAGTCACACCTCCACCTGTAAACACATACAACACTATGAAGAGAGTCACACCTCCACCTGTAAACACATACAACGTTATGAAGAGAGTCACACCTCCACCTGTAAACACATACAACACTATGAAGAGAGTCACACCTCCACCTGTAAACACATACAACACTATGAAGAGAGTCACACCTCCACCTGTAAACACATACAACACTATGAAGAGAGTCACACCTCCACCTGTAAACACATACACTATGAAGAGAGTCACACCTCCACCTGTAAACACATACAACACTATGAAGAGAGTCACACCTCCACCTGTAAACACATACAACACTATGAAGAGAGTCACACCTCCACCTGTAAACACATACAACACTATGAAGAGAGTCACACCTCCACCTGTAAACACATACACTATGAAGAGAGTCACACCTCCACCTGTAAACACATACAACACTATGAAGAGAGTCACACCTCCACCTGTAAACACATACAACACTATGAAGAGAGTCACACCTCCACCTGTAAACACATACAACACTATGAAGAGAGTCACACCTCCACCTGTAAACACATACACTATGAAGAGAGTCACACCTCCACCTGTAAACACATACAACACTATGAAGAGAGTCACACCTCCACCTGTAAACACATACAACGCTATGAAGAGAGTCACACCTCCACCTGTAAACACATACAACACTATGAAGAGAGTCACACCTCCACCTGTAAACACATACAACACTATGAAGAGAGTCACACCTCCACCTGTAAACACATACAACACTATGAAGACAGTCACACCTCCACCTGTAAACACATACAACACTATGAAGAGAGTCACACCTCCACCTGTAAACACATACAGTCACACCTCCACCTGTAAACACATACAACACTATGAAGAGAGTCACACCTCAACCTGTAAACACATACAACACTATGAAGAGAGTCACACCTCCACCTGTAAACACATACAACACTATGAAGAGAGTCACACCTCCACCTGTAAACACATACAACACTATGAAGAGAGTCACACCTCCACCTGTAAACACATACAACACTATGAAGAGAGTCACACCTCCACCTGTAAACACATACAACACTATGAAGAGAGTCACACCTCCACCTGTAAACACATACAACACTATGAAGAGAGTCACACCTCCACCTGTAAACACATACAACGCTATGAAGAGAGTCACACCTCCACCTGTAAACACATACAACACTATGAAGAGAGTCACACCTCCACCTGTAAACACATACAACACTATGAAGAGAGTCACACCTCCACCTGTAAACACATACAACGCTATGAAGAGAGTCACACCTCCACCTGTAAACACATACAACACTATGAAGAGAGTCACACCTCCACCTGTAAACACATACAACACTATGAAGAGAGTCACACACACATCCTTATACCTTACCTGTGATGACCCCTGCGCGGGGTTGTGTGTTGGTGTTGGGGAAACAGGCAGAGCCAAATGGCTTGTTGAAGTCAGGTATAGTCTGGTGGGTGGGGTCAGAGTGATACAGGGGCGTGGCTAACACTGTAGACACACCCCCATCAGGGCTGTTGCTTCGAGATGGGTCAGATACCTCGGCTGCCTTGGCTGCAGCATTGTACTGTTTACAGTGGGCACAGCCCATATTAACCACAGAGACTATCGCTACGGAGACAGAGAGAGGAGGGGCGTGCATAGAAATGTAGTTATTTCACAGTAATTCTCTTTCTATAGAGGGGTGAAAGAGGGGACAAATGAGAGAGAAAGAGAAGGTGAGAGAGAGAGAGAGAGAGAGAGAGAGAGAGGGAGAGAGAGAGAGAGCGAGAGAGAGAGAGAGAGAGAGAGAGAGAGAGAGAGAGAGGGAGAGAGAGAGAGAGAGAGCGAGAGAGAGAGAGAGAGAGAGAGAAAGCATGAGAAAGAAAGAGTGAGAAGGAGAAGTGAAAAAGAGAAGTAGAGAAAAGGATGAAACAAATAAGGAGTATAAAAAGGGCAGAGTTTCTTACCTGCTGTCTTCCTCTGTCAAATCATCTGTCAGTCAACATTGCCACTAGAGAGAGAGAGAGAGAGAGAGAGAGAGAGCGACAGAGAGAGAGAGACAAAGAGAGAGAGACAGAGAGAGAGAGAGAGATAGAGAGAGAGAGAACGAGAGAGAGAGAGAGAGAGAAAGATATGATGAAAGAGAGATATTAGCCACTTCCCTTTTCAGTTCTCTGAGGAAGAGACCATGTCCTACAGCACATATGTCAGAGTCAAGGCCCGCGGGCCACATCCGGCCCGCAAGAAGGTTTTTTACGGCCCCTGGGATGATCTTGATTTATTATTAGAACCGGCCCGCAGCAAGCCGGCAGCCCGCAGATCTTTTACACGCACCAATACTACATTTCCCACAATGCAAAGGTGACGCACCGAGCAGTAGGCTGCTTCATTTCAATATTTATTGGCACAGCAGTCGTCAGCATCACAGTAAAATTAACTTTCAGATACCCATCAAAAATGGCAAAACGGAAGGTGGATACTGAGAACCGGGGGTTTCAAACAAGGTGGGAGTCGGAGTATATGTTCACGAAGGTAGCTGGAAAACCTGTGTGTCTTCTGTGTGGAGAAAGTGTGGCGGTACTGAAAGAGTATAATCTGAGACGACATTATGAAACGAAACACGCGGACAAAAACAAGAATATGGACATGGAACAAAGGCTACAAAAGGCAGAGGAATTAAAACGAGGCCTCAAATCTCGACAGGCTCTGTTCAAAAAAGCCAGTTTTATTTTGGCAGAAGAGATCGCTAAATCAGCCCGGCCATTTACGGAGGGGGATTTCATCAAAAACTGCATGATTAAAGTTTGTGACGAAGTTTGCCCAGAAAAAAGGCAACTCTTTTTAAATGTGAGTCTGAGCAGAAACACCATTGCCGAGAGAGTAGACCAGTTGTCCATCA
Organism: Oncorhynchus mykiss; assembly: GCF_013265735.2. Classification (NCBI taxonomy): domain Eukaryota; kingdom Metazoa; phylum Chordata; class Actinopteri; order Salmoniformes; family Salmonidae; genus Oncorhynchus; species Oncorhynchus mykiss. Next base: position 9,731,079 of record NC_050572.1, read on the forward strand.
ATCTAAAAGAGCAGCTTGTGAAAAAGGGAAAAGATTTTATTGCATATTCCTTGGCTGTGGATGAGAGCACCGACATTTCTGACATTGCCCAGTTGTCAATTTTCATCCGCGGAGTGGACTCCAACCTAAGCGTGACAGAGGAGTTTTTGGCTTTACGTCCTATGCATGGCACAACTACGGGGCATGATTTGTATGAAGAGGTGTCAAGATGTGTAAATGAGATGGAGCTGCCTTGGGAAAAACTTGTGGGTTTGACAACCGACGGAGCACCTGCGATGTGTGGACACAGGAGCGGACTGGTGGCGAAGATACGGGAAAAGATGCAAGAGGAAAACGCGACAGGTGAGCTGACAGCTTATCATTGTATCATACACCAGGAAGCGTTGTGCGGTAAAGCCTTGAAAATGGAGCATGTAATGAGCATCATCACGCGCACAGTTAACTTTATCAGAGCCAAAGGTTTGAATCACCGCCAGTTCAAGGCATTTCTGACGGAGTTAGAAACGGAGCATGGTGATTTGCCTTATCACACAGAGGTGCGATGGCTAAGCCAGGGAAAGGTGCTTCAAAGATGTTTCGAGCTTCGTGAGGAGATTTGTCTGTTCTTGGACAGCAAAGGGAAAGACACAACACAACTCCGAGACGAAATGTTTCTGTGTGAAATGGCTTTTCTGTGTGACATTACGAGTCATCTGAATGCAATAAACTTGCAGCTGCAGGGTCGGGATCGTGTCATCTCTGATATGTACAGTACAGTGAAGGCATTTAAAACCAAACTGACTCTGTGGGAGACGCAGATGCGGAAAGAAAATTTGAGCCACTTTCCCAGCTGCCAGACCATGAAAGAGAAGCTCTCTACCAGTGCGTTCCCGAGCACACAGTTGGCTGATAAAATAGGTATGCTTGCCGCTGACTTTCGACGCCGATTTGCTGACTTTGAAGCACAAAAAAGCAGGTTGGAACTGCTCGGTAACCCATTTGCTGTTGACGTGGAAAGCTCACCACCAAACCTCCAAATGGAGTTGATTGACCTCCAATGCAATGATGCACTGAGGGCAAAATATGCGGCAGTGGGTGCTGCGGAGTTCGCCCGTTTCCTCCCCGGCACAATGCCCCAGCTGCGCATCCAGGCTGCTCAAACGTTGTCTATGTTTGGCAGCACATACCTGTGTGAACAACTGTTTTCTTTGATGAACCTGAACAAAACATCACACAGAAGTCGACTTACTGCTGAACACCTCCACTCAATTCTGAGGATTTCTTCAGCTCAGAGCCTTACCCCGAACATTGATGAACTTGTGGAAAAGATGGGACACCACCAAGTATCACACTCAACCTCAAACAAGTGAACATTACTGTGCAATCACATATTTAGAGTTTTTACTCAGTTCAAGTTTAAAAGTTAAAATTTAATATTTGTTTTCACTGCATGTTACTTCTCCTTAAACAAAGTGTTGTTTTTGATTAATAGATTTTTGCACTTTATTTTTTTGTATTTCAATCCAATTATATTTTAAAAATATTTCAGTTGAGTGGATGATAGAAAATTGCTATTATTGTTTTTTCTTTGAAGTAAATTTAGCCCACTTTTGCTAAAATAGAAAATATAGTCTACTGATGGTGCCTTGAATACCGGTTTCTTTCATTTAATGTTCATGTTATGGGGATATTTATATAAAGGAAATTTGTCTTTTGTGTCTGTTGAAAATTAAAGATTACTGACAGAGCCATAAGAAAATATTGCTTTATTTATCTGATCATATTGTAATATATTTGTTAGGTTTTCAGTAGGTTCAATTAGGTTCACTAGACTATATGCGTCATTTAAAAATTTTTCAATGAACATTCGAACAGTCCGGCCCTCGTCTTGTAGCTGATTTTTTTATTTGGCCCTCCGTCCATTTGACTTTGACACCCCTGTCCTACAGTATACAATTCAAAGGGCTTTACTGACATGAGAAACCTATGTTTACATTGCCATATCAAACGGAATAGACAATAAACAAAAGTGAAATAAACAATAAAAAAAGTCAACATTACACTCACAAAAGTTTTAAAAGAATAGAGACATTTCAAATGTTATATTATGGCTTTATACAGTGGCAAGAAAAAAGTATGTGAACCCTTTGGAAATACCTGGATTTCTGAATAAATTGGTCATCAAATTTGATCTGATCTTTAATCTAAGTCACAACAATAGACACACATTGTGTGCTTAAACTAATAACACAAATTACTTTTATTGTCTATATTGAATGTATATTGAATGTTTAATTTAAACATTTACAGTGTAGGTAGGAAAAAGTATGTGAACCCCTAGACTAATGACTTCTCCTAAAGCTAATTGGAGTCAGGAGTCAGCTAACCCGGAGTCCAATCAATGAGATGAGATTAGAGATGTTGGTTAGAGCTGCCCTCCCCTATAAAAAAACACTCAAACATTTGAGTTTGCTTTTCACAAGAAGCATTGCCTGATATCAACCATGCCTCCAACAAAAGAGATCCCAGAAGACCTAAGATTAAGAATTGTTGACTTGCATAAAGCTGGAAAGGTTTACAAAACTATCTCTAAAAGCCTTGATGTTCATCTGTCCACGGTAAGACAAATTGTCCATAAATGGAGAAAGTTCAGCACTGTTGCTACTCTCCCTTGGAGAGGCCATCCTGCAAAGTTGACTGGAAGAGCACAGTGCAGAATGATCAATGAGGCTAACTGTAGTTTCATCTGTCCACGGTAAGACAAATTGTCCATAAATGGAGAAAGTTCAGCACTGTTGCTACTCTCCCTAGGAGTGGCCGTCCTGCAAAGATGACTGGAAGAGCACAGTGCAGAATGCTCAATGAGGCTAACTGTAGTTTCATCAGTCCACGGTAAGACAAATTGTCCATAAATGGAGAAAGTTCAGCACTGTTGCTACTCTCCCTAGGAGTGGCCGTCCTGCGAAGATGACTGGAAGAGCACAGTGCAGAATGCTCAATGAGGCTAACTGTAGTTTCATCTGTCCACGGTAAGACAAATTGTCCATAAATGGAGAAAGTTCAGCACTGTTGCTACTCTCCCTAGGAGTGGCCGTCCTGCAAAGTTGACTGGAAGAGCACAGTGCAGAATGATCAATGAGGCTAACTGTAGTTTCATCAGTCCACGGTAAGACAAATTGTCCATAAATGGAGAAAGTTCAGCACTGTTGCTACTCTCCCTAGGAGTGGCCGTCCTGCAAAGTTGACTGGAAGAGCACAGTGCAGAATGATCAATGAGGTTAACTGTAGTTCATCTGTCCACAGAATATTTTACCAGTAGTGCAGACGTGCAGTATTGTTGTTTTTTTTGTTGGTCAGCAGTGACTTCTTCCGTGGTGCCCTCCCATGAACAACATTCTTGTTTAGTGTTTTATCGTATCGTAGACTCATCAACAGAGATGTTAGCATGTTAGCATCTTTAGCTGACACTCTAGGATTCTTCTTAAGTTGTTTGGAAGGAAACACACAACACTATGTGTGGAGAAAAAAAGGCACAACACACCAACATCAAAACCTCATCCTCACTGTAAAGTATGGTGGAGGGAGCATCAAGGTTTGGGGCTGCTTTGCTGCCTCGGGGCCTGGACAGCTTGCTATCATCGATGGAAAAATGAATTCCCAAGTTTATCAAGACATTTTGCAGGATAATGTTAGGCTATCTGTCCACCAATTGAAGCTCAACAGAAGTTGGGTGATGCAACATGACAACAACCCAAAACACAGAAGTAAATCAACAACAGAATCGCTTCAACAGAAGAAAATACACCTTCTGGAGTGGCTGAGTTAGAGTCCTGACCTTAACCCCATTGAGATACTGTGGCATGACCTCAGGAGAGCGGTTCACACCAGACGTCCCAAGAATATTGCTGAACTGAAACAGTTTTGTAAAGAGGAATGGTCCAAAATTCCTCCTGACCGTTGTGCAGGTCTGATCCGC
>NC_050572.1:9740033-9762533 GCF_013265735.2 Oncorhynchus mykiss
TATCCCTCCTGTTTCCTCTGTCTCTTCTTCACAGGAGGAGCCTGGTGATTTGACAGGGGTGCCGGAGGAATATCACGATCTGCGCACGGTGTTCAGTCGGTCCAGGGCCACCTCTCTTCCTCCACACCGGTCGTATGATTGTAGTATTGATCTCCTTCCGGGAACCACCCCCCCCCCGGGGTAGACTATACTCTCTGTCGGCTCCCGAACGTAAGGCTCTCGAAGATTATTTGTCTGTAGCTCTTGACGCCGGTACCATAGTCCCCTCCTCCTCTCCCGCCGGAGCGGGGTTTTTTTTTGTCAAGAAGAAGGACGGGTCTCTGCGCCCCTGCATAGATTATCGAGGGCTGAATGACATAACAGTGAAGAATCGTTATCCGCTTCCTCTTATGTCTTCAGCCTTCGAGATCCTGCAGGGAGCCAGGTTTTTCACTAAGTTGGACCTTCGTAACGCTTACCATCTCGTGCGCATCAGGGAGGGGGACGAGTGGAAGACGGCGTTTAACACTCCGTTAGGGCACTTTGAATACCGGGTTCTTCCTTTCGGCCTCGCTAACGCTCCAGCTGTCTTTCAGGCATTAGTCAATGATGTCCTGAGAGACATGCTGAACATCTTTGTTTTCGTTTACCTTGACGATATCCTGATTTTTTCACCGTCACTCCAGATTCATGTTCAGCACGTTCGACGTGTCCTCCAGCGCCTTTTAGAGAATTGTCTTTTTGTGAAGGCTGAGAAGTGCACTTTTCATGCCTCCTCCGTCACATTTCTCGGTTCTGTTATTTCCGCTGAAGGCATTAAGATGGATCCCGCTAAGGTCCAAGCTGTCATTGACTGGCCCGTCCCTAAGTCACGCGTCGAGCTGCAGCGCTTTCTCGGCTTCGCGAACTTCTATCGTCGTTTCATCCGTAATTTCGGTCAGGTGGCAGCTCCTCTCACAGCCCTTACTTCTGTCAAGACGTGCTTTAAGTGGTCCGTTTCCGCCCAGGGAGCTTTTGATCTCCTCAAGAATCGTTTTACATCCGCTCCTATCCTTGTTACACCTGACGTCTCTAGACAGTTCGTTGTCGAGGTTGACGCGTCAGAGGTGGGCGTGGGAGCCATCCTTTCTCAGCGCTCCCTCTCTGACGACAAGGTCCACCCATGCGCGTATTTTTCTCATCGCCTGTCGCCGTCGGAACGTAACTATGATGTGGGTAACCGCGAACTGCTCGCCATCCGGTTAGCCCTAGGCGAATGGCGACAGTGGTTGGAGGGGGCGACCGTTCCTTTTGTCGTTTGGACTGACCATAGGAACCTTGAGTACATCCATTCTGCCAAACGACTTAATGCGCGTCAGGCGCGTTGGGCGCTGTTTTTCGCTCGTTTCGAGTTCGTGATTTCTTATCGTCCGGGCTCTAAGAACACCAAGCCTGATGCTTGGTCTCGTCTCTTCAGTTCTTCAGTAGCCTCCACTGACCCCGAGGGGATTCTCCCTGAGGGGCGTGTTGTCGGGTTGACTGTCTGGGGAATTGAGAGGCAGGTAAAACAAGCGCTCACTCACACTCCGTCGCCGCGCGCTTGTCCTAGGAACCTTCTTTTCGTTCCCGTTCCTACTCGTCTGGCCGTTCTTCAGTGGGCTCACTCTGCCAAGTTAGCCGGCCACCCTGGCGTTCGGGGTACGCTTGCTTCCATTCGCCAGCGTTTTTGGTGGCCCACCCGGGAGCATGACACGCGTCGTTTCGTGGCTGCTTGTTCGGTCTGCGCGCAGACTAAGTCCGGTAACTCTCCTCCTGCCGGCCGTCTCAGGCCGCTTCCTATTCCCTCTCGACCATGGTCTCACATCGCCTTAGATTTTGTCACCGGACTGCCTTCGTCAGCGGGGAAGACTGTTATTCTTACGGTTGTCGATAGGTTCTCTAAGGCGGCTCATTTCATTCCCCTTGCTAAGCTTCCTTCTGCTAAAGAGACGGCACAAATCATTATCGAGAATGTTTTCAGAATTCATGGCCTTCCGTCAGACGTCGTTTCGGACAGAGGTCCGCAATTCACGTCTCAATTTTGGAGGGAGTTTTGCCGTTTGATTGGGGCTTCCGTCAGTCTCTCTTCCGGCTTTCACCCCCAGTCTAACGGTCAAGCAGAACGGGCCAATCAGACTATTGGTCGCATCTTACGCAGTCTTTCTTTTCGTAACCCTGCGTCTTGGTCAGAACAGCTCCCCTGGGCAGAATACGCCCACAACTCGCTTCCTTCGTCTGCGACCGGGCTATCTCCTTTTCAGAGTAGCCTCGGGTACCAGCCTCCGCTGTTCTCATCTCAGTTCGCCGAGTCCAGCGTCCCCTCCGCTCAGGCTTTTGTCCAACGTTGCGAGCGCACCTGGAAGAGGGTCAGGTCTGCACTTTGCCGTTATAGGACGCAGACTGTGAGGGCTGCTAATAAGCGTAGAACTAAGAGTCCTAGATATTGTCGCGGTCAGAGAGTTTGGCTCTCCACTCAGAACCTTCCCCTTAAGACGGCTTCTCGCAAGTTGACCCCGCGGTTCATTGGTCCGTTCCGTATTTCTCGGGTCATTAATCCTGTCGCAGTTCGACTTCTTCTTCCGCGATACCTTCGTCGCGTCCACCCGGTCTTCCATGTCTCCTGCATCAAGCCCGTCCTTCGCGCCCCCGCTCGTCTTCCCCCCCCCCCCCCCCCATCCTTGTCGAGGGCGCACCCATCTACAGGGTCCGTAGAATTTTGGACATGCGTCCTCGGGGCCGTGGTCACCAGTACCTCGTAGATTGGGAGGGGTACGGTCCTGAGGAGAGGAGTTGGGTTCCCTCTCGGGACGTGCTGGACCGTGCGCTGATCGAGGATTTCCTCCGTTGCCGCCAGGTTTCCTCCTCGAGTGCGCCAGGAGGCGCTCGGTGAGTGGGGGGGTACTGTCATGTTGTGTCTTGTCTCTGTCCTTTCCCTTCACCCTGTCTCCCTCTGCTGGTCGTTGTTAGGTTACCTTTTCTCCCCCGCTTTCCCCCAGCTGTTCCTTGTCTCCTCTAACTACCCATTCACCCCGTTTCCCACCTGTTCCCTTTTTCCCTCTGATTAGGTCCCTATATCTCTCTCTGTTTCTGTTCCTGTCCTTGTCGGATTCTTGTTTGTTGTGTTTCATGCCTGAGCCAGACTATCGTCATGTTTGCTGTAACCTTGTCCTGTCCTGTCGGAATCTGCCGGTCTATCTGAGCCTACCTATGTTTGGTTATTAAAGAAGCTCTGTTTAAGTTAGTTCGCTTTTGGGTCCTCATTCACTCACCTTAACAATGAGACTCAAAACTGAGGTCAGGTGCGTGCTGTTTTCATTGATCATCCATGAGATGTTTCTACAACTTGATCAAAGTCGTGCTAAATTCATTTGAATTATTTGGAAAGGCACACACCTGTCTATATAAGGTCTCACAGTTGACAGTGCATGTCAGAGCAAAAACCAAGCCATGAGGTCGAAGTAATTGTCCGTAGAGCTCCGAGACAGGATTGTGTCGAGGCACACATCTGGGGAAGGGTACCAAAACATTTCTGCAGCATTGAAGGTCCCTAAGAACACAGTGGCCTCCATCATTCTTAAATGGTAAAAGTTTGGAACCACCGAGACTCTTCCTAGAGCTGGCCACCCGGCCAAACTGAGCAATCGGGGGAGAAGGGCCTTGGTCAGGGAGGTGTTATTCTGACAGAGCTCTGGAGTTCCTCTGTGAAGATGGGAGAACCTTCCAGAAGGACAACCATCTCTGCAGCACACCACCAATCAGGCATTTAATAATAACAATAAGGCTTAAGAGCCAAGTACGACTTTGTCTTCTTTGCTTCACGAAAGTCGTCAATCTTTGTTGATTTCATTCATTTTAAGAATCGCTTCCTTAACACTGTCATAATCATGAACAACGTGAATGTCCGTAGTCACATAGGCTTCTCTTGCTGTTAACAGACTTACAAGCCAAATCCCTCACGCTTCTCTCGGGCCACAGGTAGCCGCCATCTGTTCAAACGTTGCAAGGTACACTATTTTTCATCGTAGTCAGTGAGCTTGGGCAGTGACGGGTCCAGCCGGAATGTCACTGGCACCGGGCCCCTTGGATCTCGGTGGGGATTGGGCAGATCAGGTGAGCCAGTGCTGTTTTCTTGTAGCTCAATAACCATCACCTCTACCAACTCGGGGCTCCCGAGTGGCGCAGCAGTCTAAGGCACTGCATCTCAGACCCTGGTTCGATTCCAGGCTGTATCACAACCAGCCATGATTGGGAGTCCCATAAGGGGGCGCACAATCGGCCCAGCGTCGTCCGGGTTAGGGTTTGACCGCGGTAGGCCGTCATTGTAAATAAGAATTTGTTCTTAACTGACTTGCCTAGTTACATAAAGCTTAAATATATTTGTTCTAAATAAATGAACTGGAGCTGAGCCTCTTCTTTTTAATGCTCAATTGGAGCAAGTCCATAGCACGTTGCCTCTTGCCCACAGAAAATGCAGTATTGCTGATATGTGGTTGTCTATGTGCCAATCTCTGTGGTGTCCCCAAGCCCACTCTACAATATATCCTTCTGCATTGCGCCTTGTGTTAATGCCATCCGTACCTGGTTCCTTGGTAGTTTTGTTGTAGCTCCCTACCCGTGCTCCATCGTCGTATCAAATCAGATCAAAGTTTATTTGTCACGTGCGCCGAATACAACAGTGAAATATTTACTTAGAGGCTCTAACCAATAGTGCAAAACATGTATTAGGTGAACAATAGATAAGTAAAGGAATAAAACCACAGTAAAAAGACAGTGAAAAATAACAGTAGCGAGGATATATACAGTAGAGAGGCTATACAAGTAGAGAGGCTATATACAGTAGAGAGGCTATATACAGTAGAGAGGCTAAATACAGTAGAGAGGCTATATATAGAGAGCAGCGTAAAAGAGGGGTTGGTGGGTGGTGGGGCACAATGCAGATGCCCGGTTAGCCAATGTGCGGGAGTACTGGCTGGTCGGCCCAATTGAAGTAGTATGTACATGAATGTATAGTTAAAGTGACTATGCATATAAGATAAACAGAGAGTAGCAGCAGCGTAAAAGAGGGGTTGGGGGGAGGGGGGCACACAATGCAAATAGTCTGGGGGTAAAAACTGTTGAGAAGCCTTTTTGTCCTAGACTTGGCATGCGGTAGTAGAGAGAATAGTCTATGACTGGGGTGGCTGGTGTGTTTGGACCATTCTAGTTTGTTGTTGTTGTGGACACCAAGGAACTTGAAGCTCTCAACCTGCTCCACTACAGCCCCGTCGATGAGAATGGGGGCGTACTCGGTCCTCCTTTTCCTGTAGTCCACAATAATCACCTTGGTCTTGGTTACGTTGAGGGATAGGTTGTTATTCTGGCACCACCCTGCCAGGTCTCTGACCTCCTCCCTATAGGCTGTCTCGTCGTTGTCGGTAATCAGGCCTACCACTGTTGTGTCGTCTGCAAACTTAATGATGGTGTTGGAGTTGTGCCTGGCCATGCAGTCGTGGGTGAACAGGGAATACAGCACACACCCGTGAGGGGCTGCAGTGTTGAGGATGAGCGTGGCGGATGTGTTGCTACCTACCCTCACCACCTGGGGGCGGCCCGTCAGGAAGTCCAGGATCCATTTGCAGAGGGAGGTGTTTAGTCCCACAATTCTTAGCTTATTGATGAGCTTTGAGGATACTATGGTATTGAATGCTGAGCTGTAGTCAATGAATAGCATTCTCACGTAGGTGTTCCTTTTGTCCAGGTGGGAAAGGGCAGTGTGGAGAGAAATAGAGATTGCATCATCTGTGGATCTGTTTGGACGGTATGCAAATTGGAGTGGGTCTAGGGTTTCTGGGATAATGGTGTTGATGTGAGCCATTACCAGCCTTTCAAAGCACTTCATGGCTACGGACGTGAGTGCTACGGGTCTGTAGTCATTTAGGCAGGTTGCCTTCATGTTCTTGGGCACAAGGACTATGGTGGTCTGCTTCAAACATGTTGGTATTACAGACTCGGTCAGGGACATGTTGAAAATGTCAGTGAAGACACCTGCCAGTACATAAAACAGATTGTCGGGTACGCTTTCTGTTTTTAGCGCACTAGAATCCTCAAAGCCACTGCCACCAAATGCCACAGAAAGATATCTGGATAAGGGCTTCGTCTTAATCCACAACAGCCTATGTCTTCTGAATCTTTGGTGGAAGGTGGCAGAGCTACAGCGGTGTTTGTCTGAACATTTGACATCCCGACAATCGGTCTTCTAACGAAACAAAGCGTATGAACGGTTTGGCCTACAAACTAATATGACCACTCTATGGAAAGATGAGGCTCTCACAAACATGATGGTGTTCTCTGGTGTTCTCTGTTCTGACCTATGACCCCCATGAGTGTCACGGGACTTGTCTGAATGTACTCCAAAAAAACTAAAATATTTTCCTGAGCTTTCTTATATCCCCTAAATATAGGACAGGCATTTTAAAACCTTATTCCTTATGATTTATTTTATGTTTGCCACTTATGAATGTGTTATTCAATGTGTTTCAGCGTAGACTAGCCTAAATTTCAAACTGGTTGAAACTGGTCTATGCTGGTTTATGCTAGTCCATGCTGGTCCATACTAGTCCATGCTGGTCTATGCTGGTCCAAGCTGGTCAATGCTGGTCTGACCAGCATGGTCTAGCTCAGACCTGGGCAATTCTAGTCCTTGGGGGGCCTGATTGGTGTTACACTTTTCCCCAGCAAACACACCTGATTTAAACTAATTGCATTTTAACTGAATCATGAGCCAAACATATGGGTTCGTAGCTACAACCCTGCAGCACACATCAACGGATTAATGGACCGTATATATTTTGTTCTTGCTCCGTTTGTTCTTTTACATATTATGTCTATATCTGATACCCAGGAAAGGGCTGAAAACAGCCCATATTAATATATGTAGCCTTAGAAATAAGGTTCATGAAATCAATAACTTGTCAAGATCAGATAACATTTCTGAGACTCACTTAGATAATTAATTTGATGATACAGCAATAGCAATAGAAGGGTATAACATCTACAGAAGAGACAGGAATGCTTATGGGGGAGGTGTTGCTGTATATATTTAGAGCCATATCCCCGTAATACTTATAAGATCTTATGTCAAGTACCATCTAAAGTCTTTTCTTTTAGGGGTGTTGATATAGACCGCCAAGCGCTAAGTCAGTATCGAAATAATACGTGTGAACGCTTGATAGTGTACTTAGGTCTACTTTCTTGGGGACCTGAATATTGACTGGTTTTCATCAAGCTGTCATCCAATCCTCGACTTTGGCGATGTAATTTACAAAATAGCCTCCAATACCCTACTCAACAAACTGGATGCAGTCTATCACAGTGCAATCCGTTTTGTCACCAAAGCCCCATACACTACCCACCATTGCGACCTGTACGCTCTCGTTGGCTGGCCCTCGCTTCATACTCGTCGCCAAACCCACTGGCTCCATGTCATCTACAAGACCCTGCTAGGTAAAGTCCCCCCTTATCTCAGCTCGCTGGTCACCATAGCATCTCCCACCTGTAGCACACGCTCCAGCAGGTATATCTCTCTAGTCACCCCCAAAACCAATTCTTTCTTTGGCCGCCTCTCTTTCCAGTTCTCTGCTGCCAATGACTGGAACGAACTACAAAAATCTCTGAAACTGGAAACACTTATCTCCCTCACTAGCTTTAAGCACCAACTGTCAGAGCAGCTCACAGATTACTGCACCTGTACATAGCCCACATATAATTTAGCCCTATCAACTACCTCTTTCCCATCTGTATTTAATTTATTTATTTATTTTGCTCCTTTGCACCCCATTATTTTTATTTCTACTTTGCACATTCTTCCATTGCAAAACTACCATTCCAGTGTTTTACTTGCTATATTGTATTTACCTTGCCACCAAGGCCTTTTTTTGCCTTTACCTCCCTTCTCACCTCATTTGCTCACATTGTATATAGACTTGTTTATACTTTATTATTGACTGTATGTTTGTTTTACTCCATGTGTAACTCTGTGTTGTTGTATCTGTCGAACTGCTTTGCTTTATCTTGGCCAGGTCGCAATTGTAAATGAGAACTTGTTCTCAACTTGCCTACCTGGTTAAATAAAGGTAAAATAAAAATAAAAAAAATAAAAAAAATCTCAAGAGCAAGCTTCTTACTGTAACCAGTGCCTGTAATCTGGTTCAGGTTATTAATCAACCTACCAGGGTGTTTACAAACACTACAGGAACAAGATGATCCACATGTATCGATCACATTTTTACTAGACTCTGTTCTAAAGCCGTATCCGTACCCATTAGATGCAGTCATCACCATATAGTGGCTATATCCAGGAAAACAAAAGTTCTGATAGCTGGGCCTAAAATAGTGTATAGGAGATCAATATTTTGCTGTGACTCTTCTGTGGATGATGTAAAACGTATTTGTTGGTCTGATGTGATTAATAAGGAGCATCCAGACACTGCATTTGATACATTTATGAAATTGCTTCTTCCAATTATGGATAAACATGCACCTGTTAAGAAACGGACTGTTAGAACTCTTAAGGCTCCATAGATTGATGAGGAATTGAAAAACTGTAATGTTGAAAGAGATGGGCCAAAGGAGTGGCTAATAAGTCTGGCTGCACATTTGACTGACTGCAAATTATGAAGTCATGTGACTAAACTCAACAAAAAGAAGAAGAAATTGTATTATGAAGTCATGTGACTAAACTCAACAAAAAGAAGAAGAAACTGTATTATGAAGTCATGTGACTAAACTCAACAAAAAGAAGAAGAAACTGTATTATGAAGTCATGTGACTAAACTCAACAAAAAGAAGAAGAAACTGTATTATGAAGTCATGTGACTAAACTCAACAAAAAGAAGAAGAAACTGTATTATGAAGCCATGTGACTAAACTCAACAAAAAGAAGAAGAAACTGTATTATGAAGTCATGTGACTAAACTCAACATAAAGAAGAAGAAACTGTATTATGAAGTCATGTGACTAAACTCAACAAAAAGAAGAAGAAACTGTATTATGAAGTCATGTGACTAAACTCAACAAAAAGAAGAAGAAACTGTATTATGAAGTCATGTGACTAAACTCAACAAAAAGAAGAAGAAACTGTATTATGAAGTCATGTGACTAAACTCAACAAAAAGAAGAAGAAACTGTATTATGAAGTCATGTGACTAAACTCAACAAAAAGAAGAAGACACTGTATTATGAAGTCATGTGACTAAACTCAACAAAATGAAGAAGAAACTGTATTATGAAGCCATGTGACTAAACTCAACAAAAAGAAGAAGACACTGTATTATGAAGTCATGTGACTAAACTCAACAAAATGAAGAAGAAACTGTATTATGAAGCCATGTGACTAAACTCAACAAAAAGAAGAAGACACTGTATTATGAAGTCATGTGACTAAACTCAACAAAATGAAGAAGAAACTGTATTATGAAGTCATGTGACTAAACTCAACAAAATGAAGAAGAAACTGTATTATGAAGCCAATATCAATGATGGAAAATTTTGGAGTATTTTGGAGTAATTTACATTAAATTATGGGCAGAACGACAAATTCAACTCCACCTTCATCGAATCAGATGGCTTATTCATCACAAAACCATTTGATGTTGCCAATTATTTTAATGATTATTTATTTGGCAAAGTGGGCAACAAACATTGTAATCACGCATAAAACAATATTATGAAAAAAAAAGCCTATGTATGTTCGAATTTTGTAAAGTTAGTGTGGGAGGGGTGAAAAGTAATTGTTATCGGTCAGTAATGACAAACCTCCTGGCATTGACAACTTAGATGGAAAGCTACTGAGGATGGTAGCTGAGTCTATAGCCACTCCTATCTGTCATATCTTTAATCTGAGCCTAGAGGAAAGTCTTTGTCCTCAGTCCTGGAGGGAAGTTAAAGTCATTCCGCTACCCAAGAGCCTTTACTGGTTCTAACAGCAGACCTATCAGCTTGCTGCTAGCAAACTGTTGGGAAGAAATGGTGTTTGACCAAATACAATGCTATTTCTCTGTTAACAATAGACTTTCAACATCCATATAGAGAAGGGCACTCAACATGTACTGCACTAACACAAATGACTGATGATTGGTTGAAAGAAATTGATAATAATAAGAATATTGTGGGAGCTGTACTGTTAGATTTCAGTGCAGCCTTTGATATTACTGACCATAATCTGTTGTTGAGAAAACATACACTACCGTTCAAAGGTTTGGGGTCACTTAGAAATGTCCTTGTTTTCCATGAAAACAAACATGAAATGAATAGGAAATAAAGTCAAGACATTGACAAGGTTCTAAATAAGGATTTTTTTATTTAAATAATAATTGTGTCCTTCAAACTTTGCTTTCGTCAAAGAATCCTCCATTTCAAACAATTACAGCTTTACAGACCCTTGGGCATTCTAGTTGTCAATTTGTTGAGGTAATCTGAAGAGATTTCACCCCATGCTTCCTGAACCACAAGTTGGATTGGCTTGATGGGCACTTCTTACGTCCCATACCGTCAAGCTGCTCCCACAACAGCTCAATAGGGTTGAGATCCGGTGACTGTGCTGGCCACTCCATTATAGACAGAATACCAGCTGACTGCTTCTTCCCTAAATAGTTATTGCATAGTATGGAGCTGTGCTATGGGTCATTGTCTTGTTGTAGGAGGAAACTGGCTCCAATTAAGCTCCATCCACAGGGTATGGCGTTGCAAAATGGAGTGATAACCTTCCTTCTTCAAGATCCCTTTTACCCTGTACACATCTCCCACTTTACCACCACCAAAGCACCCCCAAACCATCTCCTTTTACCCTGTACACATCTCCCACTTTACCACCTCCAAAGCACCCCCAGACCATCTCCTTTTACCCTGTACACATCTCCCACTTTACCACCTCCAAAGCACCCCCAGACCATCTCCTTTTACCCTGTACAAATCTCCCACTTTACCACCTCCAAAGCACCCCCAGACCATCTCCTTTTACCCTGTACACATTTCCCACTTTACCACCTCCAAAGCACCCCCAGACCATCTCCTTTTACCCTGTACACATCTCCCACTTTACCACCTCCAAAGCACCCCCAGACCATCTCCTTTTACCCTGTACACATCTCCCACTTTACCACCTCCAAAGCACCCCCAGACCATCTCCTTTTACCCTGTACACACCTCCCACTTTACCACCTCCAAAGCACCCCCAGACCATCTCCTTTTACCCTGTACACATCTCCCACTTTACCACCTCCAAAGCACCCCCAGACCATCTCCTTTTACCCTGTACACACCTCCCACTTTACCACCTCCAAAGCACCCCCAGACCATCTCCTTTTACCCTGTACACATCTCCCACTTTACCACCTCCAAAGCACCCCCAGACCATCTCCTTTTACCCTGTACAAATCTCCCACTTTACCACCTCCAAAGCACCCCCAGGCCATCTCCTTTTACCCTGTACAAATCTCCCACTTTACCACCTCCAAAGCACCCCCAGACCATCTCCTTTTACCCTGTACAAATCTCCCACTTTACCACCTCCAAAGCACCCCCAGACCATCTCCTTTTACCCTGTACACACCTCCCACTTTACCACCTCCAAAGCACCCCCAGACCATCTCCTTTTACCCTGTACAAATCTCCCACTTTACCACCTCCAAAGCACCCCCAGACCATCTCCTTTTACCCTGTACACATCTCCCACTTTACCACCTCCAAAGCACCCCCAGACCATCTCCTTTTACCCTGTACACATCTCCCACTTTACCACCTCCAAAGCACCCCCAGACCATCTCCTTTTACCCTGTACAAATCTCCCACTTTACCACCTCCAAAGCACCCCCAGGCCATCTCCTTTTACCCTGTACAAATCTCCCACTTTACCACCTCCAAAGCACCCCCAGACCATCTCCTTTTACCCTGTACACACCTCCCACTTTACCACCTCCAAAGCACCCCCAGACCATCTCCTTTTACCCTGTACAAATCTCCCACTTTACCACCTCCAAAGCACCCCCAGACCATCTCCTTTTACCCTGTACACACCTCCCACTTTACCACCTCCAAAGCACCCCCAGACCATCTCCTTTTACCCTGTACAAATCTCCCACTTTACCACCTCCAAAGCACCCCCAGACCATCTCCTTTTACCCTGTACAAATCTCCCACTTTACCACCTCCAAAGCACCCCCAGACCATCTCCTTTTACCCTGTACACATCTCCCACTTTACCACCTCCAAAGCACCCCCAGACCATCTCCTTTTACCCTGTACACATCTCCCACTTTACCACCTCCAAAGCACCCCCAGACCATCTCCTTTTACCCTGTACACATCTCCCACTTTACCACCTCCAAAGCACCCCCAGACCATCTCCTTTTACCCTGTACACACCTCCCACTTTACCACCTCCAAAGCACCCCCAGACCATCTCCTTTTACCCTGTACACATCTCCCACTTTACCACCTCCAAAGCACCCCCAGACCATCTCCTTTTACCCTGTACACATCTCCCACTTTACCACCTCCAAAGCACCCCCAGACCATCTCCTTTTACCCTGTACACACCTCCCACTTTACCACCTCCAAAGCACCCCCAGACCATCTCCTTTTACCCTGTACAAATCTCCCACTTTACCACCTCCAAAGCACCCCCAGACCATCTCCTTTTACCCTGTACAAATCTCCCACTTTACCACCTCCAAAGCACCCCCAGACCATCTCCTTTTACCCTGTACACACCTCCCACTTTACCACCTCCAAAGCACCCCCAGACCATCTCCTTTTACCCTGTACAAATCTCCCACTTTACCACCTCCAAAGCACCCCCAGACCATCTCCTTTTACCCTGTACACATCTCCCACTTTACCACCTCCAAAGCACCCCCAGACCATCTCCTTTTACCCTGTACACATCTCCCACTTTACCACCTCCAAAGCACCCCCAGACCATCTCCTTTTACCCTGTACACATCTCCCACTTTACCACCTCCAAAGCACCCCCAGATCATCTCCTTTTACCCTGTACACACCTCCCACTTTACCACCTCCAAAGCACCCCCAGACCATCTCCTTTTACCCTGTACACACCTCCCACTTTACCACCTCCAAAGCACCCCCAGACCATCTCCTTTTACCCTGTACACATCTCCCACTTTACCACCTCCAAAGCACCCCCAGACCATCTCCTTTTACCCTGTACACACCTCCCACTTTACCACCTCCAAAGCACCCCCAGACCATCTCCTTTTACCCTGTACAAATCTCCCACTTTACCACCTCCAAAGCACCCCCAGACCATCTCCTTTTACCCTGTACACATCTCCCACTTTACCACCTCCAAAGCACCCCCAGACCATCTCCTTTTACCCTGTACACATCTCCCACTTTACCACCTCCAAAGCACCCCCAGACCATCTCCTTTTACCCTGTACACACCTCCCACTTTACCACCTCCAAAGCACCCCCAGACCATCTCCTTTTACCCTGTACACACCTCCCACTTTACCACCTCCAAAGCACCCCCAGACCATCTCCTTTTACCCTGTACACACCTCCCACATTACCACCTCCAAAGCACCCCCAGACCATCACATTGCCTCTACCGTGCTTGACAGATGACGTCACTCCTCCACCATCTTTTCATTTTTTCTGCATCTCACGAATGTTCTTCTTTGTGATCCGAACACCTCAAACTTAGACTTGTCTGTCCATAACACATATTTTTCCAATCTTCCTCTGTCCAGTGTCTGTGTTCTTTTGCCCATCTTAATATTTTATATTTATTGGCACGTCTGAGATATGGCTTTTTCTTTGCAGCTCTGCCTAGAAGGCCAGCATCCCGGAGTCGCCTCTTCACTGTTGGCATTGAGACTGGTGTTTTGTGTGTACTATTTAATGAAGCTGCCAGTTGAGGACTTGTGAGGCGTCTGTTTCTCAAACGAGACACTCTACTGTACTTGTCCTCTTGCTCAGTTGTGCACCGTGGCCTCCCACTCCTCTTTCTTTTCTGGTTAGGGCCAGTTTGCACTGTTCTGTGAAGGGAGTAGTACACAGCGTTGTACGACATCTTCAGTTTCTTGGCAATTTCTTGCATGAAATAGCCTTCATTTCTCAGAACAAGAATAGACTGACGAGTTTCAGAAGAAAGTGCTTTGTTTCTGGCCATGTTGAGCCTGTAATACTGGTGCTCCAGATACTCAGCTAGTCTAAAGAAGGACAGTTGTATTGCTTCTTTAAATCAGCACAACAGTTTTCAGCTGTGCTAACATAATTGCAAAAGGGTTTTCTAATGATCAATTAGCCTTTTAAAATTATAAACTTGGATTAGCTAACTCAACGTGCCATTGGAACACAGGAGTGATCATTGCTTATAATTGGCCTCTGTACGCCTATGTAGATATTCCATAAAAAAATCAGCCGTTTCTAGGTAAATAGTAATTTACAACATTAACAATGTCTAACACTGTATTTCTGATCAATTGGATGTTATTTTAATGGGGGGAAAATGGTTCTCTTTCAAAAACATTTCTAAGTGACCCCAAAACTTTTGAACGGTAGTGTATCGTATTGTGGCTTTTCAACCTCTGCGATTGTGGATTCAGAGTCATCTATCTAATAGAACTCAGATGGTTTTCTTTAATGGAAGCGTCTCTGATGTCAAACATGTAAAGTGTGGTGTACCTCAGGGCAGCTCTCTAGGCCCTCTACTCTTTTCTATTTTTACCAATGATCTGTCACTGGCATTTAACAAAGCAGGTGTCCCATGTATGCTGACGATTCAACCATATATGCATCTGCAACCACAGCTAATGAAGTCATTGAAACCCTTAACAAAGAGTTGCAGTCTGTTTTGGAATGGTTGGCCATTAATAAACTTATCCTGAACATCTTTAAAACTAAGAGCATTATATTTGGTACAAATCATTCCCTAAGTTCTAGACCTGAGCTGAATCTGGTTGAACAAGTTGAGGACAATAAATGACTTGGTGTTACCTTAGATTGTAAACTGGCAAAACATACAGATAATGGTTGTAAAGATGTGGAGAGGTGTAACGATTCTCCTCTTCGTCTGAGGAAGAGTAGTCAAGATCGGACCAAAATGCAGCGTGGTACGTGTCCATGTTAAATTTATTAAAACTGAACACAAGAAAATACAAAATAACAAAGTGAGGAAAAGAAAATGGAAACAGTTCTGTATGGTGAAGACACAGAAAACAACCCACAAACACCAGGTGGGAACAGGCTACCTAAGTATGGTTCTCAATCAGAGACAACGATTGACAGCTGCCTCTGATTGGGAACCCATACCAGGCCAAACACATAGAACCATAACACACAGAACAAACATAGAATGCCCACCCCAACTCACGCCCTGACCAAACTAAAATAGAGACATAAAAAAGGAACTAAGGCCAGGATGTGACAAGAGGCCTGTCAGAGATGCTCTTTATGTAGCTAAATTTGAAATGGTATATCAGCTACAACATGGTATATATCATACACTACAGTTGAGGAACAATGGGTAAGTAATTCTGCTTTGAAAGTTGATGAACTTGTAACCTCACTTTTGAGAAAATGGCCCTTGAATGTTTTGGTACACCTACTGGAGAGCTCCTCTTTGTCTACACTCATTTAGCATCCTTCACACCCTCTTAAGCCCCACCCATCTCTTTAAGGATTCACATGTGAGGCCATGTGCTAAACAGAGGGAGTACGGTAGTTTACTAAACAACCAAAGATTTCAAGACTAAAGGCTGGTTTCTACTACGTCTATCGACATGAACATTCTACTGTCGTACTCTATTGTCGTACGACATCAAACTCTTTATGGGGGAGGATTGGAGGGACGCCATGTGCGACTGACGTGTTTTCCGTTTGCTCCCGTGGTATTCTTAAAGTTTATGTGAATTTTGCAGCAGAACCGTATTTATTTTTCAAATATTAATTTAAATCCCTTTCCGTAAAAACCAAGACTACTTTGCTTCCTAATGTCAGCATGTCGACGAAACATAAGGCCAAAAGCATGACTTTGAGAAAACCCGGCCTACAAGACCCACTCTCATCACCGACCCTCTCCTGAGTCTGAGGGCCCGGGGACTCACACTTTACCCGGGGGTGCGGCTTGGCCTTGCGGCGTTGAAATGAACATTCTCGAGGCCACCAAACTACTACGCTCTGAGATAGTTGAAATGAAAACGGAGGTGGTTGCTATGATTGAGGCCCGAATACAGGAGGTTTCTGATACTTTAAAAGCAGATTTAACCATCCTGCGGAACGAGACTGTGCCAGCAATCACATCACTCAAAACAACAACGCCGTTGCACACTACAACGATTGCAGCACTGGAGACCTCCGCTACCAATGTCTCTGACTTAACTACATTCCTGGAGGCTGACGTGAAACGCCTTGTTATGCACGTGAGTGAGGACCCAAAAGCGGTTTAACAAAAACAGAGTCCTTTAATGTCAAAACACAGGTAAGACATAGATCCTCTTCAAATGTATATGATGGCAAAATAAACAACCCGCAGAGAGGGCGACAAATGAAACATAAAGTCCTTCTGAATATCACAGAAGAGTTCCCCTTCTAGCAGCAGAGGAGAATAGCTGGGTTAGAGTCCCCTTCTAGCAGCAGAGGAGAATAGCTGGGTTGTAGAGGACAGAGGTACCTGATCACACGTAGCCTCAGATGAACAGGCAGATTCCGACAGGACAGGACAAGGGTGAAGCAAACGAGACGATAGTTTGGTTCTGGCATGAGAAACTCAAACGAGAATCTGACAAAGACAGAAGCAGGAACAGAGAGAGAAATAGAGACCTAATCAGAGGGAAAAAAGGGAACAGGTGGGAAAAGGGTGAACGAGGTAGTTAGAGAAGATGAGGAGCAGCTGGGGGAAGGAGAGGAAGAGAAGGTAACCTAATACGACCAGCAGAGGGAGACGGAGTGAAGAGAAAGAACAGGAACAAGACATAATATGACAATACATGACACGCCTAGCTGCGGATTTGAAAAAGGTGAAGGAGAGCTGTGTGAGTTTAGAGGGATTCTCTCGCCGCAATAATCTGAGACTTGTATCGGTCCCAGAGTCAGCGGAAATGCATCGTGCCACGGATTTCGTTTCAGGGCTGCTGAAGGATGTTCTTGCCTTAGATGAAAAGCCCCTGATTGATTGTGCCCACCGGTCGCTGCGCCCAAAGCCCCGGGATGGGGAGAGGCCCCGTGACATAATTCTTCGAGTGCACTTTTTTCATGAGAAGATGGAGATTCTCCGACGATCCCACAATACCACTCTGAGCTTTCAAGGACAGAGCTTCTCCATCTACCAGGACTACTCCACCACTGTTTCCAGGCAGCGCGCAGCTTTCGGCCAGGCCAAACGAGTACATCGGGACCATCCAGGTGTGAAGTATGGACTGCGATTCCCGGCCCGTTTATGGCTATCTCATGAGGGTAAAGACTACACATTTGAGTCTCCGGATGAGGCTATGGCTCACAATCAACATCACATCAAGAAGTCTTGAACTTGCTCACAGTTCAGCAACTGTTGCTTGCGAACTGTGGATAGTAAGTAACCCACCTGTGGTACAATTATTTTTAGATATAACAGGCTAGTCTTGTATAGTTGGCGAACCCATTCAGGCTTATTTGATGTGATCTAATGTTTTGATCATCTAGTTTGCGTGCCTTACAAGCATTCAGTCATTTTTTTGTAATTGTATTATGTACCACCGTACATTATTACTCTGAGACAAGTTATTCTGGGGGTTTTGGGCGCTCATTGCTTTTCCATTCTATGCTCCAATGACAGGGTTGAATAACGGGAATGCCCAGAGGGGCCAAAATAATGCCATTAAGTACATTTCATGGAACACCAAAGGGGTTAATAACCCGGTGAAGCGTAAGAGGGTGTTGACACACTTAAAGGGTTTGAATGCAAATATTGCATTTCTACAAGAGACTCACTTGAGGACTGGTGAGCATTTTAGGATGTGTATGGACTGGGTTGGTCAAGTGTTCCACTCTAACTTTCATAGTAAATCAAGAGGTGCTGCCATTTTGGTTGATAAAGCTACTCCCTTTGTAGCTTCTGAGGTTATTGCTGATCCTAAGGGACGATATGTCATAGTAACCGGTGAACTGTTTTCTACCCCTCTTTGTTTTGGCTAGTGTTTATGCTCCCAATTGGGATGACACAAGTTTAATTTCTTCCTTTTTGTCTGCTATACCCAATTTAGATTCTCATTTGTTGATTTTAGGGGGGGATTTCAACTGTAAAATGTCCCCAGTTCCTGACAAGTCCTCACAAACAACTACAGGCCCATCTAAATGTGCCCTACTTATTCAATCCTTTCTTCAGAAATATGCTATGTTTGAGGCCTGGCGTTTCCTACATCCTACAGATAGACAGTATTCCTTTTATTCTCATGTTCATCAAACATACTCCCGGATTGATTACTTCTTTTTGGACAAAAGACTTCTGCCTAACCTTCGGCAGTGTACTTACGAGAGTGTTGTTATTTCTGACCATTCACCATTAGTGCTTGAACTAGAGTTTCCCCAGCGACCTCCCATGTGTTATCAATGGCGTCTCAACCCCATTTGACTCTCAGATAAGGAGTTTGTCAATTTCATTTCTTCTGAAATCACCTTATTCCTAGAAACTAATTCAACACCAGGTATGTCCTGCTCTACCGTATGGGAGTCTCTCAAAGCATACCTACGTGGCCAAATTATTTCTTATACAGCCAACCAAAACAGAGTTGGCTCTCAGCGACTTCGGGATCTGAGCGAGTCCATAGCCACATTGGATGAGAAGTATGCTACGGATCCTTCCTCTGATCTGCATAAAGAACGCCAACTACTCCAATCTGAGTTTGATGAGCTTTCTACCAGGCAAGCTGAACAGTTACTCTTGCAAGCTCAATACAAAGTCTATGAACAAATGCGAGAAGGCCAGTAAACTCCTTGCACATCAGATCCGTAAATCTGAGGCCTCACCTTTAATCCCACAAATAAGGACCCCATCTGGTGCCACCACAGTTAAACATAAAGAGATCAATGATCAATTCAAACAATTATACTCTGCGCTATACACCTCTGAATCCCCTTAAGACCCTTTGTTGATTGATTCCTTCTTTAATGGCTTGAATATGCCTTCAATTTATACAGACTCCCATGACTGTCTAGAAGAAGAATTTACACCCGAGGAACTTGCAACAGCAGTGTCCGCAATGAAAAGTGGTAAATCACCGGGTCCGGACGGTTTTCCAACCGAATTTTACAGGACGTTTTCTGGTCTGCTTTGCCCATTCTTGTCTCGACTATTTGCAGAGTGCCTTAATACCTCAAAGCTACCGCCTAGTCTTTATTAGGCTTCAATTTCATTACTATTAAAGAAAAACAAAGACCCTTGGAATGTGGATCCTATCGCCCAATCTCACTTTTAAACTGTGATTACAAAATCCTAGCCAAGCTTTTATCCATCTGTATGGAAGGCTCGCTGCACCAAGTAATACACTCTGACCAGACTGGCTTTGTGGGAAATAGGCATTTATTTTTCAATATTAGGCGCCTTATTGAATATACTGTACTCCCCAGCGTCGGAGGACCCGAGGTGGTGGTCTCACTTTATGCGGAAAAAGCATTTGACCGCATTGAGTGGGATTACCTAACAGCTGTCCTTTATAGATTTGGCTTTGGCCCAAATTCATTGCGTGGATAAAGATTATTTATTTTTCCCCCATGGCTTCGGTACGGAGTAATAACTTGTCCTCTGACTATTTTCCCTTGCACTGTGGATCCAGACAGGGTTGTCCACTCTCCCCCTTGTTGTTTGCTTTGGCAATCAAGCCTCTCGCCATTGCACTACGCTCTAATGATGCCATTCAAGGTATAATCAGGACGGGCTTAGAACAGAAAGTCTTGCTGTATGCTGACGACCTCCTTTTGTTTATCTCCAACCCTGATACCTCATTGCCACGTGCCCTATCTGTTCTTAAAAAGTTTGGATCAATCTCAGGGTACAAGCTGAATCTAGGCAAGAGTGAGCTTTTTCCGGTAAACAAGGCTGCTTTAAAGTGCTCTTTTACAAGTTCTCAGTTTAGGATTGTCCGGGATCAATTCACTTACTTGGGAGTTAAAGTGACAAGGAAATATTCAAATTTGTTTCAGGAAAACTTTGTTGCTCTAGCAGACAGTTTGAAACAATCTTTTACTTTTTGGAATTCGCTACCCCTTTCTCTTATCGGAAGGATTAATGTCATTAAAATGAATGTGTTGCCCAAATGTTTATATTTATTTCAATGTTTACCCATTTTTATTCCAAAATCTTTTTTTATTTCACTGGATCAAACATTCATGCATTTTATTTGGGATGGCAAGGTACCACAGATTGGTAGAAAACATTTACAGAAGCAAAGGTCATTGGGGGGTTTAGCTCTACCAAATTTTCAGACATACTATTGGGCTGCAAATTTCAGAGCCCTTCTGTACTGGCTGCAGACTGATCCTACTGGCCCTAGACCACTCTGGGTCCAGATGGAGTCTGAACCGTGTAAACCTGCAGCACTTTCCTCTGTGTTGTGCTCGTCTCTCCCAGTGTCCCTAGGCAAAAGGTGTGTCAACCCAATTGTAAAGCAGTCTCTTAAAATGTGGAATCATTTATGTTTAGCCTTTAGCCTCCGGGGCTTTTCTCTATCAGGCCCAATCAATCAGAACATTTTATTTCCTCCATCTTTGAATGATGGGGCTTTTGGCATTTGGCACTCACTAGGCCTCTCCTCGCTAGCCCAATTATTCTTTGATGATACATTTGCCTCTTTTTCTCAGCTGCAGGAAAAGTTCAATCTCCCCAATCCCACTTTTTCCGCTATCTCCAGACTAGAAACTTTGTCAGAGCTAACACACCTGGATTTTCCCATAGGCCTGCGAATACAGCTATAGAGAGCATCTTGGAGCTGAACAAGCTTCCTAGGGGTGCAATTTCAGATGTATATGCAATCATTCATGACTTACAGAACCCTTCTTTGGTGCCTTTAAAGACTCGATGGGAAAAGGATTTGGGGTAGGAACTTGGGGAAGACGCCTGGGAATCTGTGCTGCACAGGGTGCACTCGTCCTCTTTTAGCACTAGACACAGCCTCATTCAATTCAAGGTGGTTCACCGTATCCGTATTGGTCGGGGGCCAAACTTGGAAGAATATTCTCTGATTTTGATCCTACCTGTGTCAGATGTAAAATGGAACCAGCCACACTGTTGCATATGTTTTGGGGCTGTCATAAACTGTCAGGTTTCTGGGAATTAATATTTAAATGTTTCTCTGATATATATGACACTGTTATAGAACCGTCTCCCCTTACAGCCCTTTTTGGAGTACTGCCCATGGGTACCCCCCTATCAAGAATCCAGTCGGACACTGTTGCTTATACAACTCTTTTAGCTAGAAGGCTAATACTACAGAACTGGAAGATGGCAACTCCCCCATCTTATAAATATTGGGTGAGAGATGTGTTGTGCTCTCTGAAACTAGGAAAAATTCAATTCAATTCACGTGGGAACCCCAAACTGTTTAATGAGGCTTGGGCTCCATTCCGGTCTTACTTTAAACAGTCCATCCTCTGATGGCATTCCAATTAAAACTAAAATAAGTCTGTATTTGACCCCCTTGTGGGTTGGAGGAGCTTTTCTCAGTGTTTTTGCTGGGGGGCATTAAGGTCCATTTGCTTATTGATTGTGACCCGCGGATGCCTTGTTCATCTTGCCCGGGCAAAGACTGAAGTGTCTCCCAGTTATTTTTATTTTCACATTTTGTCCACGTCTACATTAATAATAATTTTTTATTTTAATTTTAAAGCATTGTAAACTTTTTATTTTTGGCCCAGTGGTCGGTCTGTGGCCATGACTGTCTGTGAGTGGTTGCATTTCTCCACCCTTAATAAACATAGTAAAAAAAACAACTTGTCATTGTCGTTATGAAAAAGTATAAACACAAAAACTACAGGACATCAGCAGCCTTGTGGTGCAAAACGGCATAACTGGTGTATTTTAACACCAATATACCGATCCATTTAAAAATGAATTTAGTATATGTCAATCTAGCAAACCATGGAAACAAAAAGCAAGTTTCTAAACAATGTTTTGGTTCATTTCTAGCTTGTTGGCTAACCTTAAGCTAGCTGGCTAACCTTAAGCTAGCTGGCTAACCTTAAGCTAGCTGGCTAACCTTAAGCTAGCTGGCTAACCTTAAGTTAGCTGGCTAACCAGTTCAAATAGTGACCATATCATATAGCCGACAACGTCTTAACTTCAGCTAATTTGTATTCAATATTACAGTAAAAGAAACTCACAACAAGATCATTATTTACAAGTTAATCACAAGCTAATTACAGAAAATAGCTTACGGTTGTGATTGTGACTATATAAAAACAGGGCAGTCTCCGGATAATTTTAAAACTTGGACACTGTCTCGTTGGCCTAACGATATATCCTAATTTGAC
>NC_050572.1:9767533-9820033 GCF_013265735.2 Oncorhynchus mykiss
TTACAGAACCCTTTCTTTCTCTCATTCTGGCCTAGTTAAAGAATCCTTTCTCTCTCTCATTCTGGCCTAGTTACAGAATCCTCTCTCTCTCTCATTCCGGCCTAGTTACAGAATTATTTCTCTCTCTTTCATTCTGGCCTAGTTACAGAATCCTTTCTCTCTCTCATTCTGGCCTAGTTACAGAACCCTTTCTTTCTCTCATTCTGGCCTAGTTAAAGAATCCTTTCTCTCTCTCATTCTGGCCTAGTTACAGAATCCTCTCTCTCTCTCATTCCGGCCTAGTTACAGAATCCTTTCTCTCTTTCATTCTGGCCTAGTTACAGAATCCTCTCTCTCTCTCATTCTGGCCTAGTTACAGAATCCTTTCTCTCTCTCAATCTGGCCTAGTTACAGAATCCTTTCTCTCTCTCCTTCTGGCCTAGTTACAGAATAATTTCTCTCTCATTCTGGCCTAGTTACAGAATCATTTCTCTCTCTTTCATTCTGGCCTAGTTACAGAATCATTTCTCTCTCTTTCATTCTGGCCTAGTTACAGAATCCTTTCTCTCTCTCTCATTCTGGCCTAGTTACAGAATCCCTTCTCTCTCTCATTCTGGCCTAGTTACAGAATCCTTTCTCTCTCTCATTCTGGCCTAGTTACAGAATCCTCTCTCTCTCTCTCATTCTGGCTTAGTTACAGAATCCTTTCTCTCTCTCATTCTGGCCTAGTTACAGAATCCTCTCTCTTTCATTCTGGCCTAGTTACAGAATCCTTTCTCTCATTCTGGCCTAGTTACAGAATCCTTTCTCTCTCTCATTCTGGCCTAGTTACAGAATCCTTTCTCTCTCTCATTCTGGCCTAGTTACAGAATCCTTTCTCTCTCTCATTCTGGCCTAGTTACATAATCCTCTCTCTCTCTCTCTCATTCTGGCCTAGTTAAAGAATCCTTTCTCGCTCTCATTCTGGCCTAGTTACAGAATCCTCTCTCTCTCTCATTCTGGCATAGTTACAGAATCCTTTCTCTCATTCTGGCCTAGTTACAGAATCCTTTCTCTCTCTCATTCTGGCCTAGTTACAGAATCCTTTCTCTCTCTCATTCTGGCCTAGTTACAGAATCCTTTCTCTCTCTCATTCTGGCCTAGTTACAGAATCCTCTCTCTCTCTCTCTCTCTCTCATTCTGGCTTAGTTACAGAATCCTTTCTCTCTCTCATTCTGGCCTAGTTACAGAACCCTTTCTCTCTCTCATTCTGGCCTAGTTAAAGAATCCTTTCTCTCTCTCATTCTGGCCTAGTTACAGAATCCTCTCTCTCTCATTCTGGCATAGTTACAGAATCCTTTCTCTCTCTCATTCTGGCCTAGTTAGAATAATTTCTCTCTCTCATTCTGGCCTAGTTACAGAATCCTTTCCCTCTTTCATTCTGGCCTAGTTAAAGAATCCTTTCTCTCTCTCATTCTGGCCTAGTTACAGAATCATTTCTCTCTCTCATTCTGGCCTAGTTACAGAATCCTTTCCCTCTTTCATTCTGGCCTAGTTACAGAATCCTTTCTCTCTCTCATTCTGGCCTAGTTACAGAATCCTTTCTCTCTCTCATTCTGGCCTAGTTACAGAATCCTTTCTCTCTCTCATTCTGGCCTAGTTACAGAATCTTCTCCCTCTCTCATTCTGGACTAGTTACAGAATCCTCTCTCTCTCTCTCATTCTGGCTTAGTTACATAATAATTTCTCTCTCTCATTCGGGCCTAGTTACAGAATCCTTTCTCTCTCATTCTGGCCTAGTTACAGAATCCTTTCTCTCTCTCATTCGGGCCTAGTTACAGAATCCTTTCTCTCTCATTCTGGCCTAGTTACAGAATCCTTTCTCTCTCTCATTCTGGCCTAGTTACAGAATCCTCTCTCTCTCATTCTGGCCTAGTTACAGAATCCCTTCTCTCTCTCATTCTGGCCTAGTTACAGAATCCTCTCTCTCATTCTGGCCTAGTTACAGAATCCTTTCTCTCTCTCATTCTGGCCTAGTTACAGAATCTTCTCTCTCTCTCATTCTGGCCTAGTTACAGAATCCTCTCTTTCTCTCATTCTGGCCTAGTTACAGAATCCTTTCCCTCTTTCATTCTGGCCTAGTTACAGAATCCTCTCTCTCTCATTCTGGCCTAGTTACAGAATCCTTTCCCTCTTTCATTCTGACCTAGTTACAGAATCCTCTCTCTCTCTCTCTCTCTCTCTCTCTCTCTCTCTCTCTCTCTCAAATTACCTGGTTTCAGTGCCTGTGAGGGTTTCTCTGGGCTTGACTACAGGCCCACAGACAATCTTCCTGCGCTTCTCACACTCACTTTGTTTGAAAAATAACTGTCATTTAACCAAACCCCAAAAAAAGTTTGTGTAATTGTGCTGGTTTTGTTTTTGCTGAGTGAGTGTGTTGAGTAACTTCAGATTTTTTTTTATTTTTAGGGGGGGGGGGGGGGGTGTTGGCCAGTGAAGCATGAGGGGCTGCGCTTACAGTTCACACTGAGCCTGTTAAATCAGTTATTTTGAAATCAAATTACAGAGCAATAATGGAACACTAGATTAGGAGAAAATAACGGTGGTGAATCAAAGGCTGCATCTGACATCATGACAGTGTAGCCTATTCCTTATATATGCCTAGTGTACTCTAGGCCTACTAGGATATTTTTGTTCAGAGACATATAGCGAGGGGCAATACATAAGAAGGAATCCTTGGTGTCCACATCACCAACAAACTAATATGGTCCAAGCACACCAAGACAGTCGTGAAGAGGGCACAACAAAACCTATTCCCCTTCAGGAAACTGAAAAGATTTGGCATGGGTCCTCATATCCTCAAAAGGTTCTACAGCTGCACCACGAGAGCATCCTGACTGGTTGCATCACTGCCTTGTATGGCAACTGCTCAGCCTCCGACCACAAGGCACTACAGAGGGTAGTGCTGACGGCCCAGTACATCACTGGGGCCAAGCTTCCTGCCATCCAGGACCACTATACCAGGCGGTGTCAGAGGAAGGCCCTAAAAATTGTCAAAGACACCAGCCACCCTAGTTATAGACTGTTCTCTCTGCTACCGCACGGCAAGCAGTACTGAAGCGCCAAGTCTCGGTCCAAGAGGCTTCTTAACAGCTTCTACCCCCAAGCCACAAGACTGCTGAACATCTAGTCAAATGGCTACCTGGACTATTTGCATGGCCCCTCCCCTCCCCACCACTGCCACTCTCTGTTGTCATCTATGCATAGTCACTTTAATTAACTCTGCCTACATGTACATACTACCTCAACTAACCGGTGCCCCCGTACATTGACTCTGTACCGGCACCCCACTGTATATATATATATATATATATATTGTTATTTTACTGCTGCTCTTTAATTACTTGTTACATTTATCTCGTATTCTTATCCATATTTTGTTTTTACTGCATTGTTGGTTAGGGGCTCGTAAGTAAGCATTTCACTGTAAAGGTTGTATTCGGCGCATGTGACTGATACAATTTTATTTGATTTTGATTACATAGGGAGAGATGCTACATAGGGAGAGATGCTACATAGGGAGGGATGCTACATAGGGAGAGATGCTACATAGGGAGGGATGCTACATAAAGAAGGACACTACATAGGGAGGGATTCTACATAGGGAGGGATGCTACATAAGAAGGAATGCTACATAGGGAGGGACGCTACATAATTAGGGGTGCTACGTAGGGAGGGATTCTACATAAGAAGGGATGCTACATAGGGAGGGATGCTACATAAGGAGGGAGGGTACAAAGGGAGGGACACTACATAGAGAGGGACACTACATAGAGAGGGAAGCTACATAAGGAGGGATGCTACATTGGGAGGGATGCTACATAGGGAGGGATGCTACATAGAGAGGTACACTACATAGAGAGGGACACTACATAAGGAGGGACAATACATAAGGGATGCTACATAGGGAGGGATGCTACATAGGGAGGGACGCTACATAGAGAGGGATGCTACATAAGGAGGGATGCTACATAGGGATGCTCCATAGGGAGAGATGGGGATGCTACATAGGGAGGGATGCTACATAAGTAGGGATGCTACATAGGGAGAGATGCTACATAGGGATGGATGCTACATAGGGATGCTATATAGGGAGGGATGCTACATAGGGATAAATGCTGCATAGGGAGGGATGCTACATAGGGAGGGATGCTACATAGGGAGGGCAAAAAGTACAACAGTAGAGGAATATGGCTGTGGTCAAAAGTAGCCTAGTGTGGCCTCCGGGGTGGAGCATCCCTACTTATGTAGCATCCCTCTCTATGTAGCATCCCCATCGCTCCCTATGGAGCATCTCTATGTAGCATCCCTATTTATGTAGCATCCCTCCCTATGTAGCATCCCCATCTCTCCCTACGGAGCATCTCTATGTAGCATCCCTATTTATGTAGCATCCCTCCCTATGTAGCATCCCCATCTCTCCCTACGGAGCATCTCTATGTAGCATCCCTATTTATGTAGCATCCCTCCCTATGTAGCATCCCCATCTCTCCCTATGGAGCATCTCTATGTAGCATTCCTCCTTATGTAGCATCCCTCTCTATGTAGCTTTATTCCCTCTCTATGTACCCAGAGATTCTGGGTTCGAGCCCAGCTGCAGCTGGCCGTGACCGGGAGGCCCATGGGGCAGTGCACAATTGGCCCAGTGTCATCTGGGTTAGGGAGGGTTTGGCCGGCAGAGATATCATTGTCTCATCACGCACTAGCGACTCCTGTGGGCCGGGCGCAGTGCACGCTGACCAGGTCGCCAGGTGTACGGTGTTTCCTCCGACACATTGGTGCGGCTGGCTTCCTGGTTGGATGGGCATTGTGTTAAGAAGCAGTGCGCCTTGGTTGGATTGTGTTTAGGAGGACGCATGGCTATCGACCTTCGCCTCTCCCGAGTCCGTATGGGAGTTGCAGCGATGAGACAAGATAGTAACTACTGCCAATTGGATACCACGAAATTGGGGAGAAAAAAGGGGTAAAATCATTTTAAAAGTAGCCTAATGCATTATAAGGGAAATAAGATACGGCCTGACACTTTTCTGTTTTCTGAACTTTTCCATCTCTCCCTCACCCTTCATCACTCACTCTCTCTTTTTGTACCCCACCCAACCTACCCGTGTACCTCTCACACAGTGGAGGCTCCACAGAGGAGGAAGGGCCGACCATCCTCCTCAGCAAATGTTATTCAAATTAAAATTGTAAAACATTTAAAAAGTTATAATTTTAGGATAAAACTATACCAAATATATTCACGTCACCAAAGAATTGATTAAAACACACTGTTTTGCAAAGAAGGTCTACAGTACTCTGTGAGGTAGCACCATGGTGTAGCTGGAGGACAGCTAGCTTCCGTCCTCCTCTGGGTACATTGACTTCAATACAAAACCTAGGAGGTTCATTGTTCTCACCCACCTTCCATAGACTTACACAGTAATTAGGAAAACTTCCAGAGGATGTCCTCCAACCTATGAGAGCTCTTGTAGCATGAACTGACATGTTGTCCACCCAATCAAAGGATCAGAGAATGAATCAAGTGCTGAAAGCATAAGCTACAGCTAGCTAACACTGCAGTGCATAACATGATGAATCTAGTACTGAAAGCATAAGCTACAGCTAGCTAGCACTGCAGTGCATAACATGATGAATCTAGTACTGAAAGCATAAGCTACAGCTAGCTAGCACTGCAGTGCATAACATGATGAATCTAGTACTGAAAGCATAAGCCACAGCTAGCTAGCACTGCAGTGCATGAAATATGTTGAGTAGTTGACTCAAAGACAATAGTTGAAAAGTTTTTAACAAATGAATTTCTTACAAAATGAAGGAGAAGCAAGAGCGAGATTGTCACTATAGAGCGATATATTGTTAACTATAATGTTACTGCGTGATTGAATTTGTCCAATAGAAAACTCTTGTTTGCAACACCCTATATCAGCTAGATGCAGGCAAGCTTGTGTGCAATGCTGTATTGAATGTGTCACTGTCTGTCCATGTGTCACTGTCTGTCACATCAAGTTTTTCTCTCGACCTGTGTGCACCTACGTTGCAAACTTCATTCATAGGCTAGGTTGTAGCAACCTCATGATGGGTATAGGGAAAATGTTAGTATCATGTAGTAGCCTAAACCTATTGATGTTACATTGAACTGGATGAATGGAATATGAATTACAGTCATCCAATATGCTGTAATAGAAATAAGGCCATGCTCATGAAAAAAATAATTGTCCTCCCTCATCTTAAAACGGCACCGACCTCCACTGCTCTCTCTCTTTCCCTGCCCTCTCTCTCTCTTTCCCTGCCCCCTCTCTCTCTTTCCCTGCGCTCTCTCT
Organism: Oncorhynchus mykiss; assembly: GCF_013265735.2. Lineage (NCBI taxonomy): Eukaryota > Metazoa > Chordata > Actinopteri > Salmoniformes > Salmonidae > Oncorhynchus > Oncorhynchus mykiss. The sequence goes on from NC_050572.1 coordinate 9,773,869, forward strand.
TTCCCTGCCCTCTCTCTTTCCCTGCCCTCTCTCTTTCCCAGCCCTCTCTCTCTCTTTCCCAGCCTTCTCTCTCTCTTTCCCTGCCCTCTCTCTCTCTTTCCCTTCCCTCTCTCTCTCTTTCCCTGCCCCCTCTCTCTCTTTCCCTGCCCTCTCTTTTCTCTGTATATCCCCACTATTCCTCTATTTCGTTACATTGAAGGTTATGCTTTGAGATAAAAATAAATACATGGGCTCCTAGACTGCTCACTTCTCAGTATCCTATCACTACTGCTCCACTCACACCCTGCTGTGTTTCCTGTTAACCAGGAGACAGAGAGAGAGGACCTGTGCCCTCAGAAATAGGGGGAAACAGCCAAAACAATATACATTTACATTGCTACACACGGACATTTGAACTTTACCCTAGATACACTTACATATACTGAGTATATAGTTTAGGCTACAGAGGTTTACACTCAGTCTCACAAAGCTAAATAAGAGTCGCAAACATACACCGACTGACTCACCGGAGAGCACGAAGGGTCGTCAGTTATTCGCGCGGGCTGGCGGAGAGAGGTGTGAACAGCAACAGGGAGTTCCAGGCGCACGGGACAGAACGGGATGAGACCGTGGCTCGCGGAGCGCTCCTCTAGAGGGGATGTGAACGTGAGGCGCTCTCTCTTTGTCCGGAAGGGTTGGATTGACTGACACGCGCACTGACTGACGTCCACTCCGAAGCGCGCACCCTGGATGTGCTTGTGTTTTAACCGGAAAAATAGAAATCTGGTTTACGTGATTCATGTAGAAATTGTTCAAACGCAAAGTCCGGTGATTTGACAAAACCGCTGAGCCCGGGAATAGAACCGCTGGGCCTGTCCCAACCAGGTAGTCCCTTCCTACTATCCTGCTAGAGAGACACATATGTTTCCCATGCAAATAAAGCCCTCGAGTTGATTAAATTGAATTGATATAGAGACACCCAGATAGACAGAGAGACACTCTCTCTCTGTCTGTCGGCATCTAGAGAGGTGTGCTACTGGAAGCGGATAAAGTGTGATCTCGCCTACAGTCTATAACTAACGAACGGGTTTTCAGCATAACATCAGTTTGTTCAAGGCTGGAGACATCATAGAGATAAAGAGTAATGACGTATTTGGAGGCATTAACTCCGCCATGGTTCGTTGGCCAAAATCTACCGGAAAAATGAATGGCGTGTTTGTAGAGTCTGTGGGGAACATAATACGTTTTGTTCTATGAAGATAATCTTCATTGGATAACTTCAATTTTTTTATTCAGAAAAATCTATGTAATGATGAAAAAATAAAGCGCATAAATGATTAATAATTCATTAGGGTAATGTTAACTGACTGCTATTATCTCGTAGAACAAAACGGATAAGAGCTCCTAAACCTGTGTTAACCTCCGACTTTATTTTCCGACTTTATTTTCGGCATCCCGAGTGGCGCAGTGGTCTAAGGCAGTGCAAGAGGCGTCACTACAGTCCCTGTTTCGATTCCAGGCTGTATCACATCCGAATGTTATTGGGAGTCCCGTAGGGCAGCGCACAATTGGCCCATCGTCGACCGGGTTTGGCCGGAGTAGGCCATCATTGCAAATAATGATTTGTTCTTAACAGACTTGTCTAGTTAAATAAATGTTAAATGCATAGATATGTATTTTTTTCATTCCCCATTAATATAGCCCATATGGATGGCTGAACGAACCAGAGGTAATATCTTTCCGGGTTTTAGGACTACAAACTGGCGAGCTTTGTTCTCTGTTGGGAACAAGAGGTTATAATGATTTTAAAGTTCTATGAAACTCAGAAATTGATGGAGGAGCCAGTAAGAGAAGGGATGAGCTTCTTCTTTGTCTCCACGCGGTGGCCAGTTTGTGGAACTGCAGATGCGATTCACTATATATTCTACCTCCTGGTGATGTCATTCGGAAACACAATGTCAACTTTCACTGCTATGCGGAAGACACACAGCTGTACATTTCGTTGAAACATGGTTAAGCCCCCAATTGCCCGCCCTGGAAGCCTGTGTTTCAGACATAAGGAAGTGGATGTCGGCATATTTTTTACTTTTAAACTTTGACAAAAACAGAGATGCTAGTTTTTGTTCCCAAGAAACAAAGAGATATGCTGTTGGATCTGACAATTAATCTTGATGGTTGTACAGTCGTCTCAAATAAAACTGTGAAGGACCTCGGCGTTACTCTGGACCCTGATCTCTCTTTTGAAGAACATATCAAGAATATTTAAAGGACAGATTTTTTTTCCATCTTCGTAACATTGCAAAAATCAGAAACTTTTTGTAAAAAATGATACATAAAAATATATCCACGCTTTTGTCACTTCTAGATTAGACTACTGCAATGCTTTACTTTCCAGCTACCCGGATAAAGCACTAAATAAACTTCAGTTAGTGCTAAATACGGCTGCTAGAATCCTGACTAGAACCAAAACATTTGATCATATTACTCCAGTGCTAGCCTCTCTACACTGGCTTCCTGTTCAGGCTAGGGCTGATTTCATGGGCTAGGTCCTACGCATCTCTGTGAGGACAGACACTGTAGATGAGAAGCAAGTACAGAGAGTGAACATTAAATAAAACATGGACATGAAAGAGAACACGGACAGCATCTGGACAGGGGAAACGTAAATGACAATATATTTATTTGATTTATTTCACCTTTATTTAACCAGGGAGGCAAGTTGAGAACAAGTTCTCATTTACAACTGAGACCTGGCCAAGATAAAGCATAGCAGTGTATGATGTGAGCAAATGAGGTGAGATAAGGGAGGTAAAGGCAAAAAAAAGGCCATGGTGGCGAAGTAAATACAACATAGCAAGTAAAACACTGGAATGGTAGATTTGCAGTGGAAGAATGTGCAAAGTAGAAATAAAAATAATGGGGTGCAAAGGAACAAAATAAATAAATAAATACAGTAGGGGAAGCGGGAGTTGTTTGGGGTAAATTATAGATGGGCTGTGTACAGGTGCAGTTATCTGTGAGCTGCTCTGACAGCTGGTGCTTAAAGCTAGTGAGGGAGATAACTGTTTCCAGTTTCAGAGATTTTTGTAGTTCGTTTCAGTCATTGGCAGCAGAGAACTGGAAGGAGAGGCGGCCAAAGGAAGAATTGGTTTTGGGAGTGACCAGAGAGATATACAGTGCCTTGCGAAAGTATTCGGCCCCCTTGAACTTTGCGACCTTTTGCCACATTTCAGGCTTCAAACATAAAGATATAAAACTGTATTTTTTTTGTGAAGAATCAACAACAAGTGGGACACAATCATGAAGTGGAATGACATTTATTGGATATTTCAAACTTTTTTAACAAATCAAAAACTGAAAAATTGGGCGTGCAAAATGATTCAGCCCCCTTAAGTTAATACTTTGTAGCGCCACCTTTTGCTGCGATTACAGCTGTAAGTCGCTTGGGGTATGTCTCTATCAGTTTTGCACATCGAGAGACTGACATTTTTTCCCATTCCTCCTTGCAAAACAGCTCGAGCTCAGTGAGGTTGGATGGAGAGCATTTGTGAACAGCAGTTTTCAGTTCTTTCCAGATTCTCGATTGGATTCAGGTCTGGACTTTGACTTGGCCATTCTAACACCTGGATATGTTTATTTTTGAACCATTCCATTGTAGATTTTGCTATATGTTTTGGATCATTTTCTTGTTGGAAGACAAATCTCCGTCCCAGTCTCAGGTCTTTTGCTGACTCCATCAGGTTTTCTTCCAGAATGGTCCTGTATTTGGCTCCATCCATCTTCCCATCAATTTTAACCATCTTCCCTGTCCCTGCTGAAGAAAAGCAGGCCCAAACCATGATGCTGCCACCACCATGTTGGACAGTGGGGATGGTGTGTTGCTTTTACGCCAAACATAACGTCTTGCATTGTTGCCAAAAAGTTCAATTTTGGTTTCATCTGACCAGAGCACCTTCTTCCACATGTTTGGTGTGTCTCCCAGGTGGCTTGTGGCAAACTTTAAACAACACTTTTTATGGATATCTTTAAGAAATGGCTTTCTTCTTGCCACTCTTCCATAAAGGCCAGATTTGTGCAATATACGATTGATTGTTGTCCTATGGACAGAGTCTCCCACCTCAGCTGTAGATCTCTGCAGTTCATCCAGAGTGATCATGGGCCTCTTGGCTGCATCTCTGATCAGTCTTCTCCTTGTTTGAGCTGAAAGTTTAGAGGGACGGCCAGGTCTTGGTAGATTTGCAGTGGTCTGATACTCCTTCCATTTCAATATTATCGCTTGCACAGTGCTCCTTGGGATGTTTAAAGCTTGGGAAATCTTTTTGTATCCAAATCCGGCTTTAAACTTCTTCACAACAGTATCTCGGACCTGCCTGGTGTGTTCCTTGTTCTTCATGATGCTCTCTGCGCTTTTAACGGACCTCTGAGACTATCACAGTGCAGGTGCATTTATACGGAGACTTGATTACACACAGGAGGATTGTATTTATCATCATTAGTCATTTAGGTCAACATTGGATCATTCAGAGATCCTCACTGAACTTCTGGAGAGAGTTTGCTGCACTGAAAGTAAAGGGGCTGAATAATTTTGCACGCCCAATTTTTCTGTTTTTGATTTGTTAAAAAAGTTTGAAATATCCAATAAATGTCGTTCCACTTCATGATTGTGTCCCACTTGTTGTTGATTCTTCACAAAAAAATACAATTTTATATCTTTATGTTTGAAGCCTGAAATGTGGCAAAAGGTCGCAAAGTTCAAGGGGGCCGAATACTTTCGCAAGGCACTGTACCTGCTGGACCGCGTGCTACCGGTGGGTGCTACTATGGTGACCAGTGAGCTGAGATAAGGGGGGACTTTACCTAGCAGGGTCTTGTAGATGACCTGGAGCCAGTGGGTTTGGCGATGAGTATGAAGCGAGGGCCAGCCAACGAGAGCGTACAGGTCGCAGTGGTGGGTAGTACAGTGGGGCAAAAAAGTATTTAGTCAGCCACCAATTGTGCAAGTTCTCCCACTTAAAAAGATGAGAGAGGCCTGTCATTTTCATCATAGGTACACTTCAACTATGACAGACAAAATTAGAGAAAAAAAATCCAGAAAATCACATTGTAGGATTTTTAATGAATTTATTTGCAAATTATGGTGGAAAATAAGTATTTGGTCACCTACAAACAAGCAAGATTTCTGGCTCTCACAGACCTGTAACTTCTTCTTTAAGAGGCTCCTCTGTCCTCCACTTGTTACCTGTATTAATGGCATCTGTTTGAATTTGTTATCAGTATAAAAGACACCTGTCCACAACCTCAAACAGTCACACTCCAAACTCCACTATGGCCAAGACCCAAGAGCTGTCAAAGGACACCAGAAACAAAATTGTAGACCTGCACCAGGCTGGGAAGACTGAATCTGCAATAGGTAAGCAGCTTGGTTTGAAGAAATCAACTGTGGGAGCAATTATTAGGAAATGGAAGACATACAAGACCACTGATAATCTCCCTCGATCTGGGGCTCCACGCAAGACCTCACCCCGTGGGGTCAAAATGATCACAAGAACGGTGAGGAAAAATCCCAGAACCACACGGAGGGACCTAGTGAATGACCTGCAGAGGGCTGGGACCAAAGTAACAAAGCCTACCATCAGTAACACACTACGCCGCCAGGGACTCAAATCCTGCAGTGCCAGACGTGTCCCCTTGCTTAAGCCATGTCCAGGCCCGTCTGAAGTTTGCTAGAGAGCATTTTGGATGATCCAGAAGAAGATTGGGAGAATGTCATATGGTCAGATGAAACCAAAATATAACTTTTTGGTAAAAACTCAACTCGTCGTGTTTGGAGGACAAAGAATGCTGAGTTGCATCTAAAGAACACCATACCTACTGTGAAGCATGGGGGTGGAAACATCATGCTTTGGGGCTGTTTTTCTGCAAAGGGACCAGGACGACTGATCCGTGTAAAGGAAAGAATGAATGGGGCCATGTATCGTGAGATTTTGAGTGAAAACCTCCTTCCATCAGCAAGGGCATTGAAGATGAAACGTGGCTGGGTCTTTCAGCATGACAATGATCCCAAACACACTGCCCGGGTAACGAAGGAGTGGCTTCGTAAGAAGCATTTCAAGGTCCTGGAGTGGCCTAGCCAGTCTCCAGATCTCAACCACATAGAAAATCTTTGGAGGGAGTTGAAAGTCCGTGTTGCCCAGCAACAGCCCCAAAACATCACTGCTCTAGAGGAGATCTGCATGGAGGAATGGGCCAAAATACCAGCAACAGTGTGTGAAAACCTTGTGAAGACTTACAGAAAACGTTTGACCTCTGTCGTTGCCAACAAAGGGTATATAACAAAGTATTGAGATAAACTTTTGTTATTGACCAAATACTTATTTTCCACCATAATTTGCAAATCAATTCATTAAAAATCCTACAATGTGATTTTTTTTCTCATTTTGTCTGTCATAGTTGAAGTGTACCTATGATGAAAATTACAGGCCTCTCTCATCTTTTTAAGTGGTAGAACTTGCACAATTGGTGGCTGACTAAATACTTTTTCCCCCCACTGTATATGGGGCTTTGGTGACAAAACGGATGGCACGATGATAGACTGCATCCAATTTATTGAGTAGGGTATTGGAGGCAATTTTGTAAATGACATCGCCGAAGTCGAGGATCGGTAGGATGGTCAGTTTTACGAGCGTATGTTTGGCAGCATGAGTGAAGGATGCTTTGTTGCAAAATAGGAAGCCAATTCTATATTTAATTTTGGATTGGAGATGTTTGATGTGAGTCTGGAAAGAGAGTTTACAGTCTAACCAGACACCTAGGTATTTGTAGTTGTCCACATATTCTAAGTCAGAACCGTCCAGAGTAGTGATGCTGGACGGGCGGGCAGGTGCAGACAGCGATCGGTTGAAGAGTATGCATTTAGTTTTACTTGTATTTAAGAGCAGTTGGAGGCCACGGAAGGAGAGTTGTATGACATTGAAGCTCGTCTGGAGGGTTGTTAACACAGTGTCCAGAGAAGGGCCAGAAGTATACAGAATGGTGTCGTCTGCATAGAGGTGGATCAGAGAATCACCAGCAGCAAGAACGACATCATTGATGTATACAGAAAAAAAAGTTGGCCTGAGAATTGAACCCTGTGGCACCCCCATAGAGACTGCCAGAGTTCCAGACAACAGATTTGACACACTGAACTCTGTCTGAGAAGTAGTTGGAGAACCAGGCGAGGCAATCATTTGAGAAACCAAGGCTGTTGAGTCTGCCGATAAGAATGTGGTGATTGACAGAGTCGAAACCATTGGCCAGGTCGATGAATGCAGCTGCACAGAATTGTCTCTTATCGATGGTGGTTATGATATCGTTTAGGACCTTGAGCGTGGCTGAGGTGCACTCATGACCAGCTCGGAAACCAGATTGCATAGCAGAGAAGGTACGGTGGGATTCGAAATGGTCGGTGATCTGTTTGTTAACTTGGCTTTCGAAGACCTTAGAAAGGCAGGGTAGGATAGATATAGGTCTGTAGCAATTTGGGTTGAGAGTGTCTCCCCCTTTGAAGAAGGGGGTGACTTGCAGCAACTTTCTAATCTTTGGGGAGTTCTATCTTGTCAGAAAATGTAATAGTTAGGGATGGAAATTTCAGGGTTTTTGGTAGTCTTCCTAGGCCAGGATTCAGGCACGGCCACACATGGACATCCAGGTTGGAGGGGGGATAAAGCAGTGAATAAAACAAACTTAGGAAGGAGGCTTCTAATGTTAACATGCATGAAACCATGGCTTTTACGGTTATGGAGGTCAACAAATGAGAGCGCCTGGGGAATGGGAGCGGAGCTAGACACTGCAGGGCCTCGGTTAACCTTTACATCACCAGAGGAACAGAGTAGGAGTAGGATAAGGGTACGGCTAAAGGCTATAAGAACTGGTCGTCTAGTACATTCGGAATAGAGAGTAAAAGGAGCAGGTTTCTGGGCACGGTAGAATAGATTCAAGGCACAATGTACAAACAAAGGCATGGTAGGATGCGAGTGCAGTGGAGGTAAACCTGTGCATTGAGTGACGGTGAGAGAGATATTGTCTCTAGGAACATCATTTAAACCAGGTTAGGTCACTGCATGTGTGGGAGGTGGAACTAAAGGGTTGGCTAAGGCTTATTGTACAGGGCTAGAGGCTCTACAATGAAATAAGGCAATAATTACTAACCAAAACAGCAATGGACAAGGCATATTGACATTAGTGAGAGGCATGCGTAGCCGAGTAATCATTGGATCCAGTGAGTAGCTGGGCGAGCTGGAGACACGGTGATTCAGACAGCGAGCGGGCCGGGGCTAGCAAGCTAGCAGAAGGGCCTTAGAGGGACGTCGCGATGGAAGGCGTCAGTTGTAGCCCCTTCGTGTGGTTACATCGGCAGATCAGTCGTGATGGATTAGTAGGGTTCCGAGTAGCAGAGGCGTCCAAGTCTAATTGGCAAAAATGGTATAGTGACCGAAGAAATTGACCGATTGATCTATTCAGCTACCAGTCCAATATGCTCCCGTACATCGGCAGATCAGTTGTGATGGATCAGCAGGGCTCCGTGTAGTGAAAGGGTTGAGGCCAGTTAGCAAAATAGGTGTAGTAGCCCCCCAAAAAATTGGCTGATGGACCTCTTCAGCTAACAGTCCAGTGTGCTCTCGACAGCTAGCGGGCCGCGGCTAGCAGGCTAGCAGATGGGCATTCAGGGGACGTCGGGTGGATTACGTCGGAGTCCAGTCGTGAATGATAAGCAATAAAAGGGGTCCAGTCCAATTGGCAAAATAGGTATTGTAGCCCAAGGAGTGGCTGATGGACCTCTTCAGCTAGCCGGGAGATGGGCCTAGCATAGGCTAGCTGGACCTGCTGTTTTCGACTCTCTACCACACTTGCTGTCTCGACCTCTGAATGCTCGGCTATGAAAAGCCAACTGACATTTATTACTGAGGTACTGACCTTTTGCACCCTCTACAACCACTGTGATTATTATTATTTGACCCTGCTGGTCATCTATGAACGTTTGAACATCTTGGCCACATACTTTTATAATCTGCACCTGGCACAGAAGAGGACTGGCCACTCCTCAGAGCCTGGTTCCTCTCTAGGTTTCTTCCTAGGTTCGTGCCTTTCTATGGAGTTTTTCCTAGCCACCGTGCTTCTACATCTGCATTGTTTTCTGTTTGGGGTTTTAGGCTGGGTTTCTGTATAGCACTTTTTGTATAGAGCTTTATAAATACATTTGTGTGTGTGTGTGTGTGTGTGTGTGTGTGTGTGTGTGTGTGTGTGTGTGTGTGTGTGTGTGTGTGTGTGTGTGTGTAATGGCCAGATCAATTAATCCATCCATTAATCACATCCATTAATCACACTGCACAAACCAATTGTTCGTGTTTGTTAATGACTGTGAATCTCTGTGGGTCCCAGGCAGGTCAGGTAGAGGAGAGGAGGAAGTGGTGTCATCAGTGGAGCAGGTACCCCTTATCATGAATAGTCCCAACACGCCAGCCTCCCCCTCCAAGCTACCTTCCTGAATCAAATCAAATCAAACTTTATTTGTCATATTCGCCGAATACAACAAGTGTAGACCTTACCCTGAAATGCTTTACAAGCCCTTAATCAGTTCAAGAAGAGTTAAGAAAATATTTACCAAATAATAAATCAAAATTAACACAATAACATAACAATAACGAGGCTATATACGGTGTGCAATTTAATAGTCTGGTGGCCATTTGACTAATTGTTCAGCAGTCTTATGGCTTGGGGGGTAGAAGCTGTTAAGGAGCCTTTTGGTCCTAGACTTGGTGCTCCAGTACCGCTTGCCGTGCGGTAGCAGAGAAAACAGTCTATGACTTGGGTGAACTGGAGTCTCTGACAATTTTATGGGCTTTCCTCTGACACCGCCTATTATATAGGTCCTGGATTGCAGGAAGCTTGGCCCCGGTGATGTACTGGGCCGTACGCACTACACTCTGAAGCGCCTTGTGGTCAGATGCCACGCAGCTGCCATACCAGGCGGTGAGGCAACCGGTCAGGATACTCTTGATGGTGCAGCTGTAGAAACTTTTGAGGATCTGGGGACCCATGCCAAATATTTTCAGTCTCCTGAGAGGAAATAGATTTTGCCGTGCCCTCCTCACGACTGTCTTGGTGTGTTTGGACCATGATAGATCGTTGGTGATGTGGACACCAAGGAACTTGAAACTCTCGACCAGCTCCACTACAGCCCCGTCAATGTTAATGTGGGCCTGTTCGGTCCGCCTTTTCCTGTAGTCCACGATCAGCTCCGTTGTCTTGCTCACATTGAGGTTGTTGTCCTGGCACCACACTGCCAGTTCTCTGACCTCCTCCCTATTGGCTGTCTCATTGTTGTCGGTGATCAGGCCTACCACTGTTGTGTCATCAGCAAACTTCATGAGGGTGATGGAGTCGTGTTTGGCCACGCAGTCGTGGGTGAACAGGGAGTACAGGTGGGGACTAAGTACACACCCCTAAGGGGCCCCAGTGTTGAGGATCAGTGTGGCAGATGTGTTGTTGCCTACCCTTACTCCATGGGGGCGGCCCGTCAGGAAGTCCAGGATCCAGTTGCAGAGGGAGGTGTTTAGTTCCTTAACTTAGTGATGAGCTTTGAGGGAACTATGGTGTTGAACGCTGAGCTGTAGTCAATAGCATTCTTACGTAGGTGTTCCTTTTGTCCAGGTGGGAAAGGGCAGTGTGGAGTGCAATTGAGATTGCATCATCTGTGGATCGGTTGGGGCGGTATGCAAATTGGAGTGGGTCTAGGGTATCCGGAAGGATGCTGTTGATGTGAGCCATGACCAGCCTTTCAAAGCACTTCATGGCTACCGACCTGAGTGCTACGGGGAGGTACTCATTTAGGCAGGCAGTGGTCTGTCCGAAACATGTAGGTGTTACAAACTCAGTCAGGGAGAAGTTGAAACTGTCAGTGAAGACACTTGCCAGTTGGTCCGCGCATGCTTTGAGTACACGTCCTGGTAATCCATCTTGCCCTGCGGCTTTGTGAATGTTGACCTGTTTAAAGGTCTTGCTCACATCGGCTACCGAGAGCGTTATCACACACTCATCCAGAACAGCTGGTGCTCTTGTGCATGCTTCAGTGTTGCTTGCCTCGAAGCGAGCATAAAATACATTTAGCTTGTCTGGTAGGCTCACGTCACTGGGCAGCTCGCGTCTGGGTTTCCATTTGTAGTCCATAATAGTTTTTAAGCCCTGCCACATCCGACGAGCGTCAGAGCCGGTGTAGCAGGATTCAATCTTAGTCCTGTATTGACGCTTTGCCTCTTTGATGGTTCGTCTGAGGGCATAGCGGGATTTCTTATAGGCGTCTGGATTAGTGTCCCTCTCCTTGAAAGCAGCAGCTCTAGCCTTTAGCTCGATGTGGATGTTGCCTGTAATCCATGGCTTTTGGTTTGGATATGTACGTACGGTCACTGTGGGGACGAAGCCGTCGATGCACTTATTGATGAAGCCGATGACTGAGGTGGTGTACTTCTCAGTGCCATTGGATGAATCCCGGAACATATTCCAGTCTGTGCTAGCAAAACAGTCCTGTAGTTTAGCGTCTGCATCATCTGACGACTTCCGTATTGAGCGAGTCACAGGTACTTCCTGCTTTTGTTTTTGCTTGTAAGCAGGAATCAGGAGGATAAAATTATGGTCAGATTTGACAATGGAGGGCGAGGGAGAGGTGTGTACGTGTCTTTGTGTGTGGAGTAAAGGTTGAATAGAGTTTTTTTCCTCTGGTTGCACATGTGACAATCTGGTAAATTTTTTGTAAAACTGATTTGAGTTTGCCTGCATTAAATCCCCCCCAACCCTACTCATAACCCCCATCCAGTGTTAAACAAATCCAAATATAATTTAGATTTCTGATTCTTCAAAGTAGCCATCCTTTGCCTCGAAGCCAATCAGTTGTGTTGTGATAAGGTAGGGGTGGTATACAGAACAAAGCCCTATTTGGTAAAATACCAAGTCCATATCATGTCATGAACAGCTCAAATAAGCAAAGAGAAACAACAGTCCATCATTACTTTTAAGACATCAGTCAATGCGGAACATTTCAAGAACTTTGACATTTTCTTCAATCCAGTTGCAACAACCATCAAGCGCTGTTGATGGTTAACTGGCTCTCATGGGGAACGCCACAGGAAAGGAAGACCCAGAGTGTCATGCCCTGATCAGTTTCACCTGTCCTTGTGATTGTCTCCACCCCCTCCAGGTGTCGCTTATTTTCCCCAGTGTATTTATCCCTGTGTTTCCTGTCTCTCTGTGCCAGTGTATTTATCCCTGTGTTTCCTGTCTCTCTGGGCCAGTGTATTTATCCCTGTGTTTCCTGTCTCTCTGGGCCAGTGTATTTATCCCTGTGTTTCCTGTCTCTCTGTGCCAGTGTATTTATCCCTGTGTTTCCTGTCTCTCTGTGCCAGTGTATTTATCCCTGTGTTTCCTGTCTCTCTGTGCCAGTGCATTTATCCCTGTGTTTCCTGTCTCTCTGGGCCAGTGTATTTATCCCTGTGTTTCCTGTCTCTCTGTGCCAGTTCGTCTTGTATGTTTCCAAGTCAACCAGTGTTTTTCCTGTTCTCCTGCTTTTTGCTATTCTCCTTTTTCTAGTCCTCCCAGTTTTGACCCTTGCCTGTTTCTGGACTCTGTACCCGCCTGCCTGACCAGTCTGCCTGCCCTGACCTCGAGCCTGTCTGCCACTCTGTACCTCCTGGACTCTGATCTGGGTTTAACCTTTTGCCTGTCCACGATCATTCTCTTGCCTACTCCTTTTGGATTAATAAACATTGTAAGACTCCAACCATCTGTGTCACACAAACCATCACCTTGTGTCATGATACAGAGTTGCCTCAGCTGCAGAGGATGAGTTCATTAGAGTTACCAGCCTCATAAATTACAGCCCAAATAAATGCTTCACAGAGTTCAAGTAAAAGACACATCTCAACATCAACTGTTTAGAGGAGAATGTGTGAATCAGGCCTTCATGGTCTAATTGCTGCAAATAAACCTCTACTAAAGGACACTAATAAGAAGAGTTGCTTGGGCCAAGAAACATGAGCAATGGACATTAGACCGGTGGAAATCTGTCCTTTGGTCTGAAGAGTCCAAATTTGAGATGTTTGGTTCCAACCTCCGTGTCTTTGTGAGACAGTGTAAGTGAATGGATGATGTCCGCATGTGTGGTTCCCACCGTGAAGCATGGAGGAGGAAGTGTGATTGGGTGGGGGTGCTTTGCTGGTGACACTGTCAGTGATTTATTTAGAATTCAAGGCACATTTATCCAGCATGGCTACCACAGCATTCTGCAGCGATACATCATCCCATCTGGTTTGTGCTTAGTGGGACTATCATTTGTTTTTCAACAGGACACCGACCCAACACACCTCCAGGGGCTATTTGATCAAGAAGGAGAGGGATGGAGTGCTGCATCAGATGACCTGGCCTCCACAATCCCCCTACCTCAACCCAATTGAGATGGTTTGGGATGAGTTGGACCGCAGAGTGAAGGGAAATCAGCCAACAAGTGCTCAGCATATGTGGGAACTCCTTCAAGACTGTTGGAAAAGCATTCCAGGTGAAGCTGGTTGAGAGAATGCCAAGAGTGTTGAAAGCTGGAATCAATCAATTACAGCTCATCTGTAAAGTGCATTGGTATTTTCTTTTATTTAACTAGGCAAGTCAGTTAAGAACAAATTCTTATTTTCAAAGATGGCCTACCAGGGAACAGTGGGTTAACTGCCTTGTTCAGGGGCAGAACAACAGCTTTTTACCTTGTCAGCTCTGGGATTCGATGTTGCAACCTTCCAGTTACTAGTCCAATGCTCTAACCACTAGGCTACACTGTCATCCCAATATGGTTTGCCTACAAGAATGTGTTTGTGCTGCTCTTGTAGTAATAGGAATTCAAATACTTTAATTTAATATGATCTTCAGTAAGTTCCATATCACCCACCAGAGGGAGCCGAGAGCCACACAACGCACTTCATAGCAGCTCTATACTATATACTATAGACTATGACCTCCTTCACTGCAGCCGAGGTGAGTAAGACATTTAAACGTGTTAACCCTCGCAAGGCTGCAGGCCCAGACGGCATCCCCAGCCGCGCCCTCAGAGCATGCACAGACCAGCTGGCCGGTGTGTTTACGGCCATATTCAATCAATCCCTATACCAGTCTGCTGTTCCCACATGCTTCAAGAGGGCCACCATTGTTCCTGTTCCCAAGAAAGCTAAGGTAACTGAGCTAAACGACTACCGCCCCGTAGCACTCACTTCCGTCATCATGAAGTGCTTTGAGAGACTAGTCAAGGACCATATCACCTCCACCCTACCTGACACCCTAGACCCACTCCAATTTGCTTACCGCCCAAATAGGTCCACAGACGATGCAATCTCAACCACACTGCACACTGCCCTAACCCATCTGGACAAGAGGAATACCTATGTGAGAATGCTGTTCATCGACTACAGCTCGGCATTCAACACCATAGTACCCTCCAAGCTCGTCATCAAGCTCGAGACCCTGGGTCTCGACCCCGCCCTGTGCAACTGGGTACTGGACTTCCTGACGGGCCGCCCCCAGGTGGTGAGGGTAGGCAACAACATCTCCTCCCCGCTGATCCTCAACACTGGGGCCCCACAAGGGTGCGTTCTGAGCCCTCTCCTGTACTCCCTGTTCACCCACGACTGCGTGGCCACGCACGCCTCCAACTCAATCATCAAGTTTGCGGACGACACAACAGTGGTAGGCTTGATTACCAACAACGACGAGACGGCCTACAGGGAGGAGGTGAGGGCCCTCGGAGTGTGGTGTCAGGAAAATAACCTCACACTCAACGTCAACAAAACTAAGGAGATGATTGTGGACTTCAGGAAACAGCAGAGGGAACACCCCCCTATCCACATCGATGGAACAGTAGTGGAGAGGGTAGCAAGTTTTAAGTTCCTCGGCATACACATCACAGACAAACTGAATTGGTCCACTCACACAGACAGCATTGTGAAGAAGGCGCAGCAGCGCCTCTTCAACCTCAGGAGGCTGAAGAAATTCGGCTTGTCACCAAAAGCACTCACAAACTTCTACAGATGCACAATCGAGAGCATCCTGGCGGGCTGTATCACCGCCTGGTACGGCAACTGCTCCGCCCTCAACCGTAAGGCTCTCCAGAGGGTAGTGAGGTCTGCACAACGCATCACCGGGGGCAAACTACCTGCCCTCCAGGACACCTACACCACCCGATGTCACAGGAAGGCCATAAAGATCATCAAGGACATCAACCACCCGAGCCACTGCCTGTTCACCCCGCTATCATCCAGAAGCGAGGTCAGTACAGGTGCATCAAAGCAGGGACCAAGAGACTGAAACACAGCTTCTATCTCAAGGCCATCAGACTGTTAAACAGCCACCACTAACATTGAGTGGCTGCTGCCAACACACTGACACTGACTCAACTCCAGCCACTTTAATAATGGGAATTGATGGGAAATGATATAAATATATCACTAGCCACTTTAAACAATGCTACCTTATATAATGTTACTTACCCTACATTATTCATCTCATATTTATACGTATATACTGTACTCTATATCATCGACTGTATCCTTATGTAATACATGTATCACTAGCCACTTTAACTATGCCACTTTGTTTACATACTCATCTCATATGTATATACTGTACTCGATACCATCTACTGTATCTTGCCTATGCTGCTCTGTACCATCACTCATTCATATATCCTTATGTACATATTCTTTATCCCCTTACACTGTGTACAAGACAGTAGTTTTGGAATTGTTAGTTAGATTACTTGTTATTACTGCATTGTCGGAACTAGAAGCACAAGCATTTCGCTACACTCGCATTAACATCTGCTAACCATGTATATGTGACAAATACAATTTGATTTGATTTGATTTTTGACTAGTTTCTATAGTTACATTCACAAGGAAACAAGTACAGCAAGTACTAGCAGCAATCCCCATACCTCTCCCTTTCTCTCTCCTTCCCCAGTGGATGAGTACAAATTATTTTGCATGAGGTATGTGGTGACTGGGGTGTAATACCATAATCAAACAGCAGAGGGTGCAGCGTGTCACAGCATCACCCAGTCAGCGCCACTCCATCCATCCATGTATGACCAAACAGTTGATTCTCCCAGCTCTACTCAAGTGTCTAGGAGGTAGAGGTTATTGATGTGAGATTCAGAGCTATCTGAGAGTGATATGTTTGTGTGTGCTATATGTCTGTTCCATATGTAGGGTGTCCAATTAAAATCTCATCTTTTGACCAATGGGTAAAATAATATGTTAATTGTGTAGATAATCCTGGAAGAAAAGCAATGGTCCAAACCCCATGTCTCTATCATAATACAATCAAAAATTGTTTTTACCCTTGTAGATGGTCAAAATCAGGGTGACTAAATCAGCAGAGGCCAGAGAAAAAAAGTTGTAAAAAATCAGGAAAATAGCATCACATCAGGTATTCTGGATTCTGTGCAAGAAGGCTATTGGTTACCTGACAGAGGCTCCCTTCCCCATTGATCTCATCTTTCTTCTCGAATCCACAGGACATAAAACAATATAGAGGTCAGATGGATATGGATTTTGAGACGTTGCATTTAGTATTCTCATATTTTAGTATACGCTTTTCATGTTCATTCGAAATTCATGTTAATTTCTCGCCAATACAACCTTATCTCTGGGCAACACTTCCTTTTAAGGGGTCCTTATTACATAGTGTAATTACACTAACAAGTATTTTTTGTTAACTATAGCAACTCAGTTACACTCTAAACAAATGTGTGATACAACAAGAGTTCCTTTTAAGATCCTCAAAGTTCTTACTAAGAACCTTCGGGTTCTTGGCACTGAAAATGCCCCCCAAAAGGTTCTTCCCAGAACCCTGTAGGAGGTGGGGTTCATCGAAGAACCTCCTTAGTTGTTGGGGGTTCTTGCAGGAAACTAACTGCCCATCTGAAACACTTGGATTTAAAGGACACCAAGTGGAGGCATTTAAATGAAACATGTAAAGATCTCCTCAATTTAAGGTCGGGTTAGTCCCTTATTATGATCTAAATGGATATTGTTTTACGATGATACCATCCATCTTTTCATATTTGTGAAAATCTTTTTAAAACAGAGACTGGACACAGTTCAATGGATATCAATTCAACAAAGAGGTAAGAAAATGTAGACTATAAGAATATGTTGACTGCTAGCTGTATTGGGTGCAGATGACTGAACTGCTCACTTCTGTGTCTGTGTCTGCAGGTATACAGATGAGGAGACATACAAAGGAATGTCAATAGGTATTGGTATGCAGATCACATGTACCATTCTGCTCCCTGACCTCTTTAGTTAATATCCCAGAGGCCTCTACATTATGGGTAAGGGATGTGTATGAAAACCATTATCAAAACAGTTTTTTTTTTTCATTCACATTCACCACAAAAAACCAAGGTATGAATAATGTCTGTGCATGTTTTGTTAATAAATATAACAGGAAACCTGTTCGATCACCATGTACTACAAAATCATTCTGGCTGTGGATACGGGATACATCAACACAGTAACATCGACAGGACAGAGGATAAACACATTGAACTTGGGGCTCTGCTGGGAGTTTACCTCATATATACATTTATTTATTTATTCTGCTTTGCCACTAAAATCTAAATAAACACTGACAACTAAACTATTGTGTTATTGTTGTTATTGTTATGCATATTAATATTATGCATAATAATAAGAGAGGGCGGGTGAGTCCAAAAATTAACCCCAAAACGTCCTTCAAAATGTCCTTCAAAACATCCTTCAAAACGTTCTTCAAAAGGTTCTTCAAGTATCCATTAAAAGGGGTTTCCAGGGGTTCCCCCACAGTTTCAATGTGAAGAACCTCTAAAGGATACCCCAGGAACCTTTTCTTTTTAGAGTGTATAACGGTGACAAACTGTTATGGCCTACATAAGACTGCACCCGACTGCAGAGCTTTCTGTTCAGCACCACGGGGTGAATCATCACCAATGTTACACCTAGCAAATCAACAGAGCCTCATCTGGCAGCGAAAATGATCATTCAGCCTCATTTACTGTATTTTTAAAAACCATAGCTGACACGGCTGCCTTGCTAAAAAATAAATAAATATAGTTTCTACTGACTCCTTATTGTGTAACTCGATTTTTTTTAAAAACACATTCTCCTTCAAATAAAAACGAATGCCGACATGAGTTTTGAATTTTTAACCATACAGAAACATTATTACATCTATGTTCAGTAGATTTATAATGTTTGTTCATATATCATTATCAGCTAGCTCTAAATATAAGCAAGTGCAGGCAAACGAGCTGCGACGAGGTAGTCCTTCGTTCAGCACTTTCAAAACGAACACCAACAGAAATTCGGATAGGTGTTAGTTCGGATAAAATCAGCGAGATATTGAGGCCTTAACTACTCTTCTTTACGTCACCACTGAGAGAGAGACAGAGAGAGACACGGTTAGCCTACAATTTGAATAATTTTATTAGGCCTATATGGTCTAAAAAGGAAGGAAAATACAATCACGAGGATCCACTTTTATAGACAATATAACGGCGCACAGACAGCGCATTGCACAAACAAAACAACCCTCACAATATCAAATGGAATTATTGTACATGGGTCTATTACTAAACGGTCACTGACAAACATGGTTCCAGACCCAACAACATTACATAGTATCCCCTCTTCATGGCTACAGACCCAACAACATTATATAGTATCCCCTCTTCATGGCTACAGACCCAACAACATTATATAGTATCTCCTCTTCATGGTTACAGACCCAACATTATATAGTATCCCCTCTTCATGGTTACAGACCCAACATTATATAGTATCCCCTCTTCATGGTTACAGACCCAACAACATTATATAGTATCCCCTCTTCATGGCTACAGACCCAACAACATTATATAGTATCCCCTCTTCATGGCTACAGACCCAACAACATTATATAGTATCCCCTCTTCATGGTTACAGACCCAACAACATTATATAGTATCTCCTCTTCATGGTTGCAGACCCAACAACATTATATAGTATCCCATCTTCATGGTTACAGACCCAACAACATTATATAATATCTCCTCTTCATGGTTACAGACCCAACAACATTATATAGTATCCCCTCTTCATGGCTACAGACCCAGCAACATTATATAGTATCTCCTCTTCATGGTTACAGACCCAGCAACATTATATAGTATCTCCTCTTCATGGTTACAGACCCAACATTATATAGTATCCCCTCTTCATGGTTACAGACCCAAAAACATTATATAGTATCTCCTCTTCATGGTTACAGACCCAGCAACATTATATAGTATCTCCTCTTCATGGTTACAGACCCAACATTATATAGTATCCCCTCTTCATGGCTACAGACCCAACAACATTATATAGTATCCCCTCTTCATGGCTACAGACCCAACATTATATAGTATCCCCTCTTCATGGCTACAGACCCAACAACATTATATAGTATCCCCTCTTCATGGTTACAGACCCAACAACATTATATAGTATCCCCTCTTCATGGTTACAGACCCAACAACATTATATAGTATCCCCTCTTCATGGTTCCAGACCCAACAACATTATATAGTATCCCCTCTTTGTGGTTACAGACCCAACATTATATAGTATCCCCTCTTCATGGTTACAGACCTAACAACATTATATAGTATCCCCTCTCCATGGGACAGACCCAACAACATTATATAGTATCCCATCTTCATGGTTACAGACCCAACAACATTATATAGTATCTCCTCTTCATGGTTACAGACCCAACAACATTATATAGTATCCCATCTTCATGGTTACAGACCCAACAACATTATATAGTATCCCCTCTTCATGGTTACAGACCCAACAACATTATATAGTATCCCCTCCTCATGGTTACAGACCCAACAACATTATATAGTATCCCATCTTCATGGTTACAGACCCAACATTATATAGTATCCCCTCTTCTTCTAATTATAATACACAACGTATGCTAAACAAAGAAATGCATAATTCCTACATTGCCTAAAATTATGTATAAGACACTGAGATAGACCTATATAACAATTGAGATGTACAAACTATGGCATAAGGGAACAATGAAGGGATAAGAGGCATTTTCGATTCTGACATTAATGAACAAGTTCAGAGTGACGATATAACTATGTGTTCAGCACTTTTGAAATGAACATTGACAGATTTCAGAACATGGGCCGTTCTTACAGTATTCTCCCTGTACACCAAGTCAGAACCGTAGGATAAATAACAGGGGCATATAAGCAGACAATGAAAGATTTTACAATTTTCCGTGATGATAATTCTCTAAAACTGGCTATAGGCTACGTGTGCACCACCAAGTCAGAACAGTATAAGTTCTGAGGGGGAGATGGCAATTTTTGGACTCACCGTGTTCAGCTCACGAACAGGAAAGTTGCGCAGCGGTCCTTCTTGTGGGAAAACTTTCTCATCAAAAGTCTGATATTCTCTGGATTTATGGTCCTTTCAAGACAACTGGGAACTCGGGGTAAAATGAGGTCGAATCATGATATGTCAGTGATCTTCAGGTGGGAAAGTCCAAGCTTTAGAAAGAGACCCGAGTTCCCAACTTTTTATTCCGAGTTGAAAGACTGTTCGAAACGTCTATTTTCCAGTCGGAGCTCGTTTTTTTCCGAGTTCTGAGTTGTGTTGAATGCACCAAAGTAGAAGATTTCCCATTTCTGAGTTACCAGTTGTTTTGACCCGGCAGAAAGCATGATGGATCGACAGCATGGCCAATATAGTTAACATTTTCTTGCCCACGGTGTGAATGTTTATCCTTTTAATCTTGGAAAAGAGACTCTTTCAGACATATGTATGAAATCCTTAAACCCAGACTTGGGCCACACACCCTATCCACTGAAGTGCAGGCAGGGGAAGAAAAATATTGATTGCTTTGCATCGCAGGTAGAATAGCAGATTCCTTCCAAACCACTCATTGTTGAATGTGTGATTTCTGACTTGTGGTGTAATATTTGTCCAATGGCAGATGAGCACAGAAACATTTTATCTATAATTTCTGAAGTCTGATCACAGATATAATAATGATATACATACTGTGCAATCAGAAAGTATTCAGACCCCTTGACTTTTTCCACATTTTGATAAATTACAGCCTTATTCTAAAATTGATAAAATCATTTTTCCTCTCATCAATCTACACATAATAGTCCATAATGACAAAGCAAAAACAGGTTTCTAGAAATTTTTGCAAATGTATAACAAATTAAAAGCAGAAATATCTTATTTACTTAAATATTCAGACCCTTTGCTCAATACTTTGTTGAAGAACCTTTGATAGCGATTACAGCCTTGAGTCTTCTTGGGTATGACACTACAAGCTTGGCACAACTGTATTTGGGGAGTTACTCCCATTTCTTTCTGCAGATCCTCTCAAACTCTGTCAGGTTGGATGGGGAGTTTCGCTGCACAGCTATTTTAAGGTCTTTCCAGAGATGTTCGATTGAGTTCAAGTCCGGTGTGACGACCCTCCCACTCTGTCTGCCGAATTCTTTCTCTTTGCTCTTGTTTTCCTTAATAGTGTCATGACGTTGGCCTGGGGGTAGGTTTATGACAGTCATAAATACCTCTCCCCCCCTTTTCCTCTCTCTACCCTACTGATGTGACATTTGAAAATCCCTTGTTTAACATAGAGATTCTGGGAACATCAGACGGTGGGGGGAAATTAACCATATTTTGGTAATCTGACCAGTTGAACATATGCGTTGGTACTTAATGAATATGATGTCGGTTCGGTTGTCATCTGAGACATTCTCAATGACAGGATGATATAAACTCTACAGTGGAAAGTCTGCACATTGTAGTTATCGGATTCACATGGAATTGTTGTTCAATTGAAATGTTTGAATATAAAATTATTGGTGAAAAGATTAAATGTAATTTTAGCTTCCAAATGAGAGATTTGGGTTTTCATAAGGTTTGGGCTCTGTTCAATCAGTGGGTTATAAAACTTTTCAAACACACCCTTCTCCCTCCACTATATAAAGCCTTGACGAAAATGTAGCCTCCTGTTCCGAGGATGTGAGGACGACGGTCCGATGTCAGAATGGTTCAAATAATAACTACAGAACGAAGCCAACCTCAGCGTGAGCTTTGGTTGTGAATGGTATGAACTTTGAACTGTTATTCATTACAGAAGTCATACCTCCTAGTCGTTGAGTTAGCAACAGCAGATGCAAACGTGGGCTAGGAAAGAACAGACAGAGTATCCCATCTACCACACAACGACATTACTACAACCTATCTAATTTACCAGCAGAGACATTCTTCAAAGGACAAAGGACTCTGTTGGGCAACACGGCCTTCCATCTACCACCAACCTACCGAAGCGCAGCTCAGAGCAAATATTTATTGCATTTTCCTTTTCCAAATGGGCGATCATTTAGAATGTATAAGATACTGTATTTACGATAGAGACATCGCTTCTCCCTTTGTTCCTCAGTCTTCCCGCTCTTTCACTGAAACCCAACCTCCTTTTCTTTGTGTAACAAGCTGTCATATCTGTTCTGTCCGTCAGGGACGTTTTCCTTTATGACGTAATTTGTAATCAAGGTATGATTTCTTCTGTGTATATGTAATTCTGTGTGATTAAATAGGTATTTAGTAAATAAATAATTAAACCCAATTTTGTATTGCTGATTCAACTTGTTAGCCAGGGTTCGTGAAGATAACCAAGAATTGACATCTTTCAGATGAGACTGAAATAAGGTGATGATTGATATTGACTGCTATTGATGTACAATATTACTAGGTTTTTAAGAGTTTATTCGGAAGATAACTGCTCTATAAATATTATTTTGTGGTGCCCCGACTTTCTAGTTAATTACATTTACATGATTAGAACAATCAGGTAATATTAATTACAGAGAAAGGATTTTATAGAATAGCATGTCATATCACTTAATCCGGCATAGCCAAAGACACGACAATAAGATGTCGGTGTGCGGGGCTGGGAGGGTCGTCAGCGAAATGGGACACACCTGGGCTCGGGTGTGTCCCAGGATAAATGCACCTCTTCCCCATTCATTGAGGAGACTCTCTCCATCCAGACACAGACAGATTTTGGTTGTGGCTGTTTTGTGGCTGTTTTGTTTGTTTGCGTTGGCACCTTTCAACACCCCTCATTATCACATTTATGCAGGCAAACACTCACTTACACTACTAATTACTGACTACACACACACCATTGTTAATTGTATTTACTTTACTTCAGTTAATAAATATATTTTGTTATTCTTTATCTCCACGTTGTCTCCCTTTTTGTTACGGGCTTCGAGCCGGTTCGTGACACCGGGCTCTGGCTGGGCCACTCAAGGACATTCAGAGACCCGAAGTCCCGTGTCCCGAAGTCTTGGCTGTGTGCTTAGGGTTGTTGTTCTGTTGGAAGGTTCTGTTGGTTTCATCAGACCAGAGAATCTTGTTTCTCATGGTCTGAGAGTCCTTTAGGTGCTTTTTTGGCAAACTCCAAGCGGGCTGTAGTGCCTTTAACTGAGGAGTGGCTTCCATCTGACTACTCTTCCATAAAGGCCTGATTGGTGGAGTGCTGCATAGATGGTTGTCCTTCTGGAAGGTTCTCCCATCTCCACAGAGAAACTCTGGAGCTCTGTCAGAGTGACCATCGGGTTCTTGTTCACCTCCCCCGATTGCTCAGTTTGGCCGAGTGGCCAGCTGTAGGAAGAGTCTTTGTGGTTCCAAACTTCTTCCATTTAAGAATGATGGAGGCCACTGTGTTCTTGGCTACCTTCAATGCTGCAGAAATGTTTTGGTACCCTTCCCCAGGTCTGTGCATCAACACAATCCTGTCTCGGAGCGCTACAGATAATTCCTTCAACCTCATGGCTTGGTTTTTGCTCTGACATGCACTGTCAACTGTGGGACCTTATATAGACAGGTGTGTGCCTTTCCAAATCATGTCCAAACAATTTAATTGAATGAAAATAAAATAAAACCTAACATAACTCAAACGGAAAGCATTTGCATTTTTGCGCAGTCCAGGCAGTGCTGAGAGGGATAGTTTGGCCTGCTATCTCCAATGAGGAGATGACAGTCTATATAGACCCCAATGAGGAGACAACAGCACATGGAGAGGTAAACCTTTGTGTTTAATATGGATATTTTATTTTATTTTATATAAAGGTGGACTCCAATGAAGTTGTTGAAACATCTCAAGGATGATAAATGGAAACAGGATGCATCTGAACTCAATTTCGAGTCTCATATCAAAGGGTCTGAAAACGTTAATACATTTGCAAAAAAAATATAAAAACCAGTTTTTTGTCTTTGTCATTATGTGTCAGTGTGTAGATTGCTGAGAAAGAACAAATATTTAATCAATTTGAGAATAAGGCTGTAACGTAACAAAATGTGGAAAAAGTCAAGGGGTCTGAATACTTTCCAAAGGCAGGAGGTATAAATGTGAAGCATCCGTTTGGCGTTTCCAAATATGGTAGTGAGAGGAAGCCCTCTGGCCGGCAGTGGGAGAAGATGGAACAAGACAGATTTTGGCCGACATTCTGCACATTTTCTTATCAATTAAATATTTGATTTTAATACAATTTTCTGTTCCCAAAACGACACTATGTTATGAACAGAGTGGACAAAGATTTGTAGAGTTTACCCTTTTTAAAAGTAAAAAAAAAAAAATCACGTTGTTTAGAAGGAGTGCAAAGGCAAATTCATTTATCACTTGGTAATGACAGGCTGTGGTCTTTCTTGGTTAAGTTATAAAAATCTTTGGTATAATGTTGATATGATCAGTCCAATCAAAGCTACAGTAGATATAATGTGATTTATTTGACATAATTTTATCTGCGGTCAATGACCTTGAGCTTTCTTGCAGTCCAAACGCAAAGTTGACAGCTCTCGGCCTTAAACCCTCAGCCCTTGAATTCAATTTTACATCGTCACATCTCAGTGTACCTTAAAATCTCCCTTGCCCAACTGAGGTAGAGTGATGAGGCAATGTCCTTGGTGGAAATCTTGAAGTTGAGCTTAAAAACAACAAACCTAAAGCTATTAATGTAGCTAGCACTTCTGCCAGGTAGCTAGCTACAGTTACCCATAGCTGGCTAGATAGTTTTATAGTTTGCTCATTTATTCCAATACATTTCAGATTCCGAAAAAATATGTTTATGAAGATAGCTACGTTTTATAAACTCCTCACTACGAGACTAAGCCAATTTGAGCATCCCTCCCACTTGCCAACGCTAAAATAAAGGTAATCTATATATATATATATATATATAATTTTGTCTGAAATGCCTAAAATGCAGCCATGTTCATTAAATTTGGCACCTCGCAGACACCGGATACACGTAACTACAGTTTGCATTGAATTGTGGGTCACATCAACCTCACAAGTGATCAAAGTTGTGACGTCCACTTAAGATGGCAATCGAACTGCATCCAGTTTTCGACAGGGATTCCCCCGAGGGAAAGTGGCTAGCGCGAGGGCTGAGGGGGTGAAATAACGTGTTGTGACTGCAGCCCTCATGTAAATCTATGGCAGCACCTGAAAGGAATTGTATAATACATTAGAGGAACACCTGTAATTACAAAAGTATAATGATTAATGTTTTGCTTTAGCTTGAAATTAAGAATCAGTGATAGAGACTTTATAAGTGCATGAAGAGGTCAACTGAACAATCTGTGTGTTGAAACTATACTTTCAGTTCCTGTTGATACTTGGTTCCAGTCCTACTTCTGCCGGCACATGATAGAAATAGGAGGAAGGAGGATTGGGAAACTTAACTGCAAACAACAATAAGCTGAACTCCGCCTAGCAGAGACATCTTTGTAGTAGCAACTATTAATTATGAGCTTATATGGTATTAAAGTTGAGGGACATCAGCCTGGGCGGGGTGATCCTCAGTAGGGGATAAAAAGGGAAAACACCATCTTTTGTACTGAGTGTGTTACTTGCAAATTACTGTAAGTGTAAACTCCGGCTTGCAATCCCTATTAAACAAACGAACCTCTGACCAAAGCAGTCTCCTGTGGTCTCTGGTATAAACACAGGGCAGAATGCCCTTACATACACTTACACACCCAACGGGACTTTGAAGGCGACAGCCACAAAATGTAAAAACCCTCTACAGTTTTTTTCTGAGAAACCAGCACCGTTATGTCAATAGAGCTTGGTGCTTATTATGGGATGTAACAGGTTAACATCAATGATACTTGTCTTGTTAGTTATTTAACAGACACACTCTTATCCAGACAGTCTTACAGTAGTGAGTTCATACAGTTTCATATTAGTCCCCAGTGGGAATTGAACCCACAACCCTGGCATTGCAAGGGCCATGCTCTACCAACTGAGCTACACGGGAACAACTGTAAAAAAAAAAGTATTTTATAACATCAGGAAGTGAAATGATCACCGGAGAGTGTTAACCATGTGATACTGCGATTCAATATTCAGAGTTCTTCACCCCACCAGTCACGTTCCCTCATGTTCCTTCCACCCACACAGCCTCAGCCAATGAAATCACAGAGGACAGTGTGTTAACCAATGAGGTCTTTTATTTGGCAGGGCTGTTGCGAGGAGGTCCGTCTCCCGGCGCCCAGCAGTCGATGACAGAAACTCAGCCTTAAAAAAAATGTACATGTATAAAAACAGGATGGGTAACCGTGGATACGGCTTGGCACACACACACGCACGCACGCACACATATACCCACACACACTGTGATGTGTGTGTCAGTCAGTCCTAATACAAACAGAGAGACAGACTGTATGAAAAAGCAGACTAGCCCCACATTCAGCAGTGAACAGGTGAGACCTACACACACGGCTACAGGTGTGACTACCTGACTATGGAAGAGTGTCAGAACTGCTGGAACAGGTAAAATACACACCTGCCCACAGTACATTCCTCTCAGAGAACACCCCTCACACACACACACACACACACACACACATACATACACATACATAGACACACACACACACACACACACACACACACACACACACACACACACACACACACACACACACACACACACACACACACACACACACACACACACACACACACACACACACACACACACACACACACACACTAGTATAGTTTGACTCCCATGCAGTTGTTCTACAGTAAATTATAATATATTAGCCTGGTTGTATTATTAGCATGGTATCGTACTGTTGTGTTGGTTATTGTTACAATCTTAGATAGAAAGCACAACTCCTGTCCCCACAACTACCCACAGCCCCCACCCAAACTCCTGTCCCCACGCCTACCCACAGCCCCCACCCAAACGCCTGTCCCCACACCTACCCACTGCCCCCACCCAAACGCCTGTCCTCACACCTACCCACAGCCCCCACCCAAACGCCTGTCCTCACACCTACCCACAGCCCCCACCCAAACTCCTGTCCCCACACCTACCCACAGCCCCCACCCAAACGCCTGTCCTCACACCTACCCACAGCCCCCACCCAAACGCCTGTCCTCACACCTACCCACAGCCCCCACCCAAACGCCTGTCACCACACCTACCGATGGACAACTTCTACTTGAAGAGTCACTTTCAGCATCGTAAGTCCCACCCTCACAGTTAAAAAGAACCGCCCCCAACCCCCAGACAGACAACCAATGGAATAAGAGAAAGAAAAAGCATGCAGGTGATTGGATGGATACAGGGGTTTGCTTTTACACAACGGACCAAACTCTAACCAACCTGAAACGGATTGATGTCTTATCAATAACGTACTGAAACCACCTTGTCTGATGAGGACAATGATATGTTGAGTGATGTGAGTGATGTATATTTAGTCAATGATATGTTGAGTGATGTGAGTGATGTATATTTAGTCAATGATATGTTGAGTGATGTGATGGATGTATATTTAGTCAATGATATGTTGAGTGATGTGATGGATGTATATTTAGTCAATGATATGTTGAGTGATGTGATTGATGTATATTTAGTCAATGATATGTTGAGTGATGTGAGTGATGTATATTTAGTCAATGAAGCGCAGGTGATATGTATGTTTGTGTGTGTATGTCTGTGTTCGAGTGTGTGAACACGTGCTTGTGTGTGTGTGTGTGTGTGTGTGTGTGTGTGCTTAATAGTGTGAGCGCATGCCTGCGTGTGTTGAGAGCACAGCGCCACAGACTGATGTGATATAGAAACATCGATCGTAGTTAATACCACAGACTGATGTGATATAGAGACATCGATCGTAGTTAATACCACAGACTGATGTGATATAGAGACATTGATCGTAGTTAATACCACAGACTGACTGATGTGATATAGAAACATTGATCGTAGTTAATACCACAGACTGATGTGATATAGAGACATCGATCGTAGTTAATACCACAGACTGATGTGATATAGAAACATTGATCGTAGTTAATACCACAGACTGATGTGATATAGAAACATCGATCGTAGTTAATACCACAGACTGATGTGATATAGAAACATTGATCGTAGTTAATACCACAGACAGACGTGATATAGAGACATTGATCGTAGTTAATACCACAGACTGACTGATGTGATATAGAAACATTGATCGTAGTTAATACCACAGACTGATGTGATATAGAAACATCGATCGTAGTTAATACCACAGACTGATGTGATATAGAAACATTGATCGTAGTTAATACCACAGACAGACGTGATATAGAAACATTGATCGTAGTTAATACCACAGACTGATGTGATATAGAAACATCGATCGTAGTTAATACCACAGACTGATGTGATATAGAAACATTGATCGTAGTTAATACCACAGACTGATGTGATATAGAAACATTGATCGTAGTTAATACCACAGACTGATGTGATATAGAGACATCGATCGTAGTTAATACCACAGACTGATGTGATATAGAAACATTGATCGTAGTTAATACCACAGACTGATGTGATATAGAAACATCGATCGTAGTTAATACCACAGACTGATGTGATATAGAAACATTGATCGTAGTTAATACCACAGACAGACGTGATATAGAAACATTGATCGTAGTTAATACCACAGACTGATGTGATATAGAAACATTGATCGTAGTTAATACCACAGACTGACTGATGTGATATAGAAACATCGATCGTAGTTAATACCACAGACTGATGTGATATAGAAACATTGATCGTAGTTAATACCACAGACTGATGTGATATAGAAACATTGATCGTAGTTAATACCACAGACAGACGTGATATAGAAACATTGATCGTAGTTAATACCACAGACTGATGTGATATAGAAACATTGATCGTAGTTAATACCACAGACTGATGTGATATAGAAACATTGATCGTAGTTAATACCACAGACTGATGTGATATAGAAACATTGATCGTAGTTAATACCACAGACTGATGTGATATAGAGACATCGATCGTAGTTAATACCACAGACTGATGTGATATAGAAACATTGATCGTAGTTAATACCACAGACTGATGTGATATAGAGACATCGATCGTAGTTAATACCACAGACTGATGTGATATAGAAACATCGATCGTAGTTAATACCACAGACTGACTGATGTGATATAGAAACATTGATCGTAGTTAATACCACAGACTGATGTGATATAGAAACATCGATCGTAGTTAATACCACAGACTGATGTGATATAGAAACATTGATCGTAGTTAATACCACAGACTGATGTGATATAGAAACATCGATCGTAGTTAATACCACAGACTGATGTGATATAGAAACATCGATCGTAGTTAATACCACAGACTGATGTGATATAGAAACATTGATCGTAGTTAATACCACAGACTGACTGATGTGATATAGAAACATTGATCGTAGTTAATACCACAGACTGACTGATGTGATATAGAAACATTGATCGTAGTTAATACCACAGACTGACTGATGTGATATAGAAACATTGATCGTAGTTAATACCACAGACTGATGTGATATAGAGACATCGATCGTAGTTAATACCACAGACTGATGTGATATAGAAACATTGATCGTAGTTAATACCACAGACTGATGTGATATAGAAACATCGATCGTAGTTAATACCACAGACTGATGTGATATAGAAACATTGATCGTAGTTAATACCACAGACTGATGTGATATAGAAACATTGATTGTGGTTAGAGTGACAATGACAGACAATGATATTTCCATATAAACTTTTGAAAACGCTAAATACACATCCTCCTGTTTGGAGTATTACCAGTATCATCATTTACCAACCAGCCTGGAACATTGACACATTATTGATTATCAATATCACTAATCACTTTTGTACAGTGTAAAGGAGCAGACCAGACAACTAGCCACTGTCCCTGTGTTGGCATACAGCATCAGGGTCCTGTTCATTAAGACACGCAATGGACAATGTTGGAAAATGTTTTGCAATGGAAAACCGGATATGAGCATTTCTGACAGGACAAGGCCAGATAGTCCCTCTCCTCGTTTCTGTTAGTTTTCTTCATTTGCTGCTTTAATGAATACGACCCAGGGATGTAGGAGGGTAAACGCTCGTAAACTGTTATTTAAACACCCCTTTAATTTGTTTAAACACCCATTTACTTGGTGAACAGTGTAAACTATTGTTTAAACACCCATTTACTTGGTGAACACTGTAAACTATTGTTTAAACACCCATTTACTTGGTGAACAGTGTTGTTGTTTAAACACTCGTTTACTTGGTGAACAGTGTTGTTGTTTAAACACTCGTTTACTTGGTGAACAGTGTTGTTGTTTAAACACTCGTTTACTTGGTGAACAGTGTTGTTATTTAAACACTCGTTTACTTGGTGAACAGTGTTGTTGTTTAAACACTTGTTTACTTGGTGAACAGTGTTGTTGTTTAAACACCCATTTACTTGGTGAACAGTGTTGTTGTTTAAACACTCCTTTACTTGGTGAACGGTGTTGTTGTTTAAACACCCATTTACTGAGTGAACAGTGTTGTTGTTTAAACACCCGTTTACTTGGTGAACAGTGTTGTTGTTTAAACACCCGTTTACTGAGTGAACAGTGTTGTTGTTTAAACACCCCTTTACTTGGAGAACGGTGTTGTTGTTTAAACACCCATTTACTGAGTGAACAGTGTTGTTGTTTAAACACCCCTTTACTTGGAGAACGGTGTTGTTGTTTAAACACCCATTTACTGAGTGAACAGTGTTGTTGTTTAAACACCCCTTTACTTGGAGAACGGTGTTGTTGTTTAAACACCCATTTACTGAGTGAACAGTGTTGTTGTTTAAACACCCATTTACTTGGTGAACAGTGTTGTTGTTTAAACACCCATTTACTTGGTGAACAGTGTTGTTGTTTAAACACCCATTTACTTGGTGAACAGTGTTGTTGTTTAAACACTCGTTTACTTGGTGAACAGTGTTGTTGTTTAAACACCCATTTACTGAGTGAACAGTGTTGTTGTTTAAACACCCATTTACTTGGTGAACAGTGTTGTTGTTTAAACACCCATTTACTTGGTGAACAGTGTTGTTGTTTAAACACTCGTTTACTTGGTGAACAGTGTTGTTGTTTAAACACCCATTTACTTGGTGAACAGTGTTGTTGTTTAAACACCCATTTACTGAGTGAACAGTGTTGTTGTTTAAACACCCATTTACTTGGTGAACAGTGTTGTTGTTTAAACACCCATTTACTGAGTGAACAGTGTTGTTGTTTAAACACCCATTTACTTGGTGAACAGTGTTGTTGTTTAAACACCCATTTACTGAGTGAACAGTGTTGTTGTTTAAACACTCGTTTACTTGGTGAACAGTGTTGTTGTTTAAACACCCATTTACTTGGTGAACAGTGTTGTTGTTTAAACACTCGTTTACTTGGTGAACAGTGTTGTTGTTTAAACACCCATTTACTTGGTGAACAGTGTTGTTGTTTAAACACCCATTTACTGAGTGAACAGTGTTGTTGTTTAAACACCCATTTACTGAGTGAACAGTGTTGTTGTTTAAACACCCATTTACTTGGTGAACAGTGTTGTTGTTTAAACACCCATTTACTGAGTGAACAGTGTTGTTGTTTAAACACTTGTTTACTTGGTGAACAGTGTTGTTGTTTAAACACCCATTTACTTGGTGAACAGTGTTGTTGTTTAAACACCCATTTACTGAGTGAACAGTGTTGTTGTTTAAACACCCATTTACTGAGTGAACAGTGTTGTTGTTTAAACACTCGTTTACTTGGTGAACAGTGTTGTTGTTTAAACACCCATTTACTTGGTGAACAGTGTTGTTGTTTAAACACCCATTTACTGAGTGAACATTGTTGTTGTTTAAACACCCATTTACTTGGTGAACAGTGTTGTTGTTTAAACACTCGTTTACTTGGTGAACAGTGTTGTTGTTTAAACACCCATTTACTGAGTGAACAGTGTTGTTGTTTAAACACCCATTTACTTGGTGAACAGTGTTGTTGTTTAAACACCCATTTACTGAGTGAACAGTGTTGTTGTTTAAACACCCATTTACTTGGTGAACAGTGTTGTTGTTTAAACACCCATTTACTTGGTGAACAGTGTTGTTGTTTAAACACCCATTTACTTGGTGAACAGTGTTGTTGTTTAAACACTTGTTTACTTGGTGAACAGTGTTGTTGTTTAAACACCCATTTACTGAGTGAACAGTGTTGTTGTTTAAACACCCATTTACTTGGTGAACAGTGTTGTTGTTTAAACACCCATTTACTGAGTGAACAGTGTTGTTGTTTAAACACCCATTTACTGAGTGAACAGTGTTGTTGTTTAAACACTCGTTTACTTGGTGAACAGTGTTGTTGTTTAAACACCCATTTACTGAGTGAACAGTGTTGTTGTTTAAACACCCATTTACTGAGTGAACAGTGTTGTTGTTTAAACACTCCTTTACTTGGTGAACAGTGTTGTTGTTTAAACACCCATTTACTTGGTGAACAGTGTTGTTGTTTAAACACCCATTTACTGAGTGAACAGTGTTGTTGTTTAAACACCCATTTACTGAGTGAACAGTGTTGTTGTTTAAACACCCATTTACTTGGTGAACAGTGTTGTTGTTTAAACACCCGTTTACTTGGTGAACAGTGTTAACACATCTTCTATGCTCAGGTGTCATTCTTAGCATCAGCTAATGTTTATGTTACTCGCCGCCCCACCGGGCTTCAGCGGGTTGTTTACCCACTATCTTATTTACCACTACATCCCTGGTTAGAATCCTTTGCTAACTGACAGTGAATGTTGCCACAACCTTGTCCTGAGGTTGTCAGAGCATTGTGGGAGGGTTCCCCTACTCCGATTGACCAAGCACAGAGAGAGGGGTCCAAGCTGTGTGTGTGTGTGTGTGTGTGTGTGTGTGTGTGTGTGTGTGTGTGTGTGTGTGTGTGTGTGTGTGTGTGTATGTGTGTGTGTGTGTGTGTGTGTGTGTGTGTGTGTGTGTGTGTGTGTGTGTTCGTGCACTACACACCACTACAGTACAGTCGCGGCCAAAAGTCTTGAGAATGACACAAATATAAATTTTCACAAAGTCTGCTGCCTCAGTTTTTATGATGGCAATTTGCATATACTCCAGAATGTTATGAAGAGTGATCAATTGATTGCAAAGTCCCTCTTTGCCATGCAAATGAACTGAATCCCCCCAAAAACATTTCCACTGCATTTCAGCCTTGCCACAAAAGAACCAGCTGACATCATGTCAGTGATTCTCGGTTTGAATGTTGACGAGGAAAAGGCTGGAGATCACTCTGTCATGCTGATTGAGTTTGAATAACATACTGGAAGCTTTAAAAGGAGGGTGGCGCTTGGAATCATTGTTCTTCCTCTGTCAACCATGGTTACCTGCAAGGAAACACGTGCCATCATCATTGCTTTGCACAAAAAAGGCTTCACAGTCAAGGATATTGCTGCTAGTAAGATTGCACCTAAATCAACCATTTATCGGATCATCATGAACTTCAAGGAGAGCAGTTCAATTGTTGTGAAGAAGGCTTCAGGGCGCCCAAGAAAGTCCAGAAAGTGCCAGGACCGTCTCCTAAAGTTGATTCAGCTGCGGGATCGGGGCACCACCAGTACAGAGCTTGCTCAGGAATGGCAGCAGGCAGGTGTGAGTGCATCTGCAAGCACAGTGAGGCGAAGACTTTTGGAGGATGGCCTGGTGTCAAGAAGGGCAGCAAAGAAGCCACTTCTCTCCAGGAAAAACATCAGGGACAGACTGATATTCTGCAAAAGCACAGGGATTGGACTGCTGAGAACTGGGGTAAAGTCATTTTCTCTGATGAATCCCCTTTCCGATTGTTTGGGGAATCTGGAAAATAGCTTGTCCGCTACCATCAGTCCTGTGTCATGCCAACAGTAAAGCATCCTGAGACCATTCGTGTGTGGGGTTGCTTCTCAGCCAAGGGAGTGGGCTCACTCACAATACTGCGTAAGAACACAGCCATGAATAAAGAATCAGGACCAGCACATCCTACGAGAGCAACTTCTCCCAACCATCCAGGAACAGTTTGGTGACGAACAATGCCTTTTCCAGCATGATGGAGCACCTTGCCATAAGGCAAAAGTGATAACTAAGTGGCTCGGGGAACAAAACATCAATATTTTGGGTCCATGGCCAGGAAACTACCCAGACCTTAATCCCATTGAGAAATTGTGATCAACCCTCAAGAGGTGGGTGGACAAACAAAACCCAGAAATTCTGACAAACTCCAAGCATTGATTATGCAAGAATGGGCTACCATCAGTCAGGATGTGGCCCAGAAGTTAATTGACAGCATGCCAGGGCGGATTGCAGAGGTCTTGAAAAAGAAGGGTTAACACTGTAAATATTGACTCTTTGCATCAACTTCATGTAATTGTCAATAAAAGCCTTTGACACTTATGAAATGCTTGTAATTATACTTCAGTATTCCATAGTAACATCTGACAAAAATATCTAAAGACACTGAAGCAGCAAACTTTGTGGAAATTAATATTTGTGTCATTCTCAAAACTTTTGGCCACGACTGTACACACGGCAGCTTTCGTACTGCAGCCCCCAGGGTGAAACAGAGGACAAATATATCCCAGACTTTTCTCTCTGAACCACAAGGCATCTCAGTGTGTACTACTGTAGCCAGCAAGAGCCAGCAAGGAGTGTGTGTGTGTGTGTGTGTGTACAAGGACAATGGAAGGCAATACAATAGTGAGCTTTCCTCTAACCTTTGACCCCAGTATCTGTGTGGCCAATCAGATGACACCTCTCTCCCTCCTACCTCCTTCACCCCTCATCCCTCTTTCTCTTGGATCATTTGCTCAGTGGAACAGACAGAGGAGTATTGTGCTGGAATAAGAGCTTGTGTTTTTACAAACAAACAAAAATGAATTAATTACATCAGAACAATAATTGTATAATATTCATAACATTTACTTTAAAAAACAAATGTGTATATCATCTGTTTATGGTTATTTTTTCAGCTTATATATTTTTGTTCATTTATTTTTTATTTTTTTTAAGAAAGTTCGGAGTCCATGGAGACAGGCACTCTTAACAACAACTGACATGAGGGAGAGGGAGGAAGAGATGGGAAGGAGTGGTGAGGCGACAAGACAGGAGGTGGAGTGATCCCTCTCGCTCTCTCCCCGTCCCTCCCTCTCCCTCTCTCCCCTCCCTCTCTCTCCCCCCCGTCCCTCCCTCTCTCCCCGTGTCTCCCTCTCTCCCCGTGCCTCCCTCTCGCTCTTTCCCTGTCCTTCCCTCTCTCACTCTCTCTCTCTCTCATGCGTAGAACTCCTCCTGTTTGTCAGGGTTCTGGTAGGTGACGGTGGTCTGTTTGGGTTCCTCCAGCGTGTAGCTGCCTTCATCTTTCTTCTTCATCCTGTACACCAGCAGCATGACCAGGAACGCTGCAAACAGAGCCCCCACTACGCCCCCCACTATCACCGCTGTGGACGCAGAGATGGAGGGAAGGAAGGAAGAGGAGAGATGGAGGGAGGGAGAGAGAGCAGGAGGGAAGGAAAGAAGAGGAGAGAGGGAGGGAGGGAGAGAGAGAGGGAGGGATGGGGAGAGAGCGAGAGGGAGGGGGGAGAGAGAGCAGGAGGGAAGGAAGGAAGAGGAGAGAGGGAGGCATGGGGAGAGAGAGAGAGGGAGGCATGGGGAGAGAGTGAGAGGGAGGCATGGGGAGAGAGAGAGAGGGAGGCATGGGGAGAGAGTGAGAGGGAGGCATGGGGAGAGAGTGAGAGGGAGGCATGAGGAGAGAGCGAGAGGGAGGCATGGGGAGAGAGCGAGAGGGAGGCATGGGGAGAGAGTGATAGGAAGGGACGGGAGAGAGAGAGGGAGGGACATGGAGAAAGAGAGAGGGAGGGACGGGGAGAGAGAGAGAGGGAGGGATGGGGAGAGAGTGAGAGGGAGGCATGGGGAGAGAGTGAGAGGGAGGCATGGGGAGAGAGTGAGAGGGAGGCATGAGGAGAGAGCGAGAGGGAGGCATGGGGAGAGAGTGAGAGGGAGGCATGAGGAGAGAGCGAGAGGGAGGCATGGGGAGAGAGTGATAGGGAGGGACGGGGAGAGAGAGAGGGAGGGACAGGGAGAGAGAGAGAGGGAGGGACGGGGAGAGAGAGAGGGAGAGATGGGGAGAGAGCAAGAGGGAGGGAGGGAGGGAGGGAGGGAGGGAGGGAGGGAGGGAGGGAGAAACGGAACAGAGAGAAATATGATCAGACATTGTAGAAGTTATTCTAAATAGGACAGAAGATGTAAAGAAACCACCAGAAACAAACACACCATGTGGTGCTGACCAACGGCTTCTATTGGCCTACTGGAGATTAGCCAATCTAAATGGATTCAAATTGAATATAATCACCCTCGGCATGGTAAATTGAGTGAGTTAAAGGTGCGATGTGCAGAAGTCACTCCACCATTTCCTGGTTGCGTTGCCTAATTTCAGTTTATATGACAAAAAAAGCAACATATAGTGTAGAGAATCATTGTACCATCTAAACCGCTGTGAAATGTCTAAAATATTGTATTTTCAGCTTGTTTGAAGCTGGGCGTACAAAACCCAAAGTAAAAGACGCAAAAAACGCTTCCTAGACATGCTTTCAATTTCGAATCACAGATCTATAACTCACATTTCTATGTGCATTTGGTCACATTGCCCCAGAATGTGACATATTGCAGCTGTAAGTAAGAACTCGCATCTTCAAGTACCACTTCGAGCACTGCACACAATGCTAGCATACCAGCTGACATGTCAAGATATCAACTCCCTATCGTCTGTCATTACGATCTAAAGTCCCCAAAGCTGTGTCCTTACATCGTCCCCAACTACACAGTACACGCTAACATCATGTGTCACGACCGTCAATAAGACACACAAGCACATACACAGTCATATCATGCGTGGGCCACTGTTCCCACACAACACACTAACAGCACACGTGTCTAGCACATGGACATGCTAAGCCCTGTATGACTCCTGCTCTTTACCGATCACCACGAAGGCAGAGAAAACCCCCGCCAGCAGGCAAGCAATCTGAATGGCTGGGGGAGACACAGACAGCCAATCAGAATGAAGACAAAAAGGCTATGTCCCATCAGAAGAATACAGAGAGAAAGAGAGAGATGGAGTGACAGATTAGAAGAGAGAAAGAGAGATGGAGTGACAGATTAGAAGAGAGAAAGAGAGAGATGGAGTGACAGATTAGAAGAGGCAAAGAGAGATGGAGTGACAGATTAGAAGAGAGAAAGAGAGAGAGATGGAGTGACAGATTAGAAGAGAGAAAGAGAAATGGAGTGACAGATTAGAAGAGAGAAAGAGAGAGATGGAGTGACAGATTAGAAGAGAGAAAGAGAGAGAGATGGAGTGACAGATTAGAAGAGAGAAAGAGAGAGATGGAGTGACAGATTAGAAGAGAGCAAGAGAGAGATGGAGTGACAGATTAGAAGAGAGAAAGAGAAATGGAGTGACAGATTAGAAGAGAGAAAGAGAGAGATGGAGTGACAGATTAGAAGAGAGAAAGAGAGAGATGGAGTGACAGATCAGAAGAGAGAAAGAGAGAGATGGAGTGACAGATTAGAAGAGAGAAAGAGAGAGATGGAGTGACAGATTAGAAGAGAGAAAGAGAGAGATGGAGTGACAGATTAGAAGAGAGAAAGAGAGAGAGAGATGGAGTGACAGATTAGAAGAGAGAAAGAGAGAGATGGGGTGACAGATTAGAAGAGAGAAAGAGAGATGGAGTGACAGATTATAAGAGAGAAAGAGAGAGATGGAGTGACAGATTATAAGAGAGAAAGAGAGAGATTATAGTGACAGATTATAAGAGAGAAAGAGAGAGATGGAGTGACAGATTAGAAGAGAGAAAGAGAGAGATGGAGTGACAGATTAGAGGAGAGCAAGAGAGAGATGGAGTGACAGATTAGAAGAGAGAAAGAGAGAGATGGAGTGACAGATTAGAAGAGAGCAAGAGAGAGATGGAGTGACAGATTAGAAGAGAGAAAGAGAGAGAGATGGTGTGACAGATTAGATGAGGCAAAGAGAGAGAGATGGTGTGACAGATTAGATGAGGCAAAGAGAGAGACGGAGTGACAGATTAGATGAGGCAAAGAGAGACATGGAGTGGGAGAGATTACAAAGAGAGAAAGAGAGAGATGGAGTGACAGATTAGAAGAGAGAAAGAGAGAGATGGAGTGAGAGAGACTCACCTATCAGGACCTCCTTCCTCTCCAGGATGTTCTTCTGAGGAAGTTGAGCGGCAGAACTTCCCGTGTTGATCGTGTTGCCAATCAGATCAGGCTCCTCTCCCGTCTCCACGCCACGCCCAACAACCTCGTTTCCCTGACGACGGTCCTCCTCGCGGATCTCAAAGTCTCCGCTTGGTCCGTTAACCCCCAACTCATTATTCTGAGAGAAATACAGTGACCATGTCAGTTCATCAGATAGAGAACCCAAATGAACACATTATGTGCGTTTGCCACAGGAGGCTGGTGGCACCTTAATCGGGGAGGATGGGCTCGTGGTAATGACTGGAGCGTAACAGGTGGAATGGTATCAAATATGTCAAACACTTGGTTTCTATGGTTTCCAGGTGTTTGATGTCATTCCATTCGCTCCGTCCCAGTCATTATTATGAACCGTCCTCCCCTCAGCAGCCTCCACTGGCTCCAGTCCATTTATCTGGATTCTAATCATGTAATGAATCATTAACGATGCACCTAACAAGGATCAGCTCCCTTAACGAGGCCCACCTGTGTCTTTCACTCCACATGTGATGACACATTCACACAGGACACACGCACGCACACACACACACACACACACACACACACACACACACACGCACACGCACACACACACAGGACACACGCACACACACACACACACACACACACACACACACACGCACACGCACACACACACAGGACACACGCACACACACACACACACACACACACACACACACACGCACACACACACACACGCACACACACACACACACACACACACACACACACACACACACACACACACACACACACACACACACCGTCGTAGAGGGTGGCTGGGGACGTGTGCTCTTCTCTGTGGGTGCAGCTTTAGTAGGCAAGGTCACAGGAACCCTGGGCCTGAAGGGGGCGGAGCTAGACCTCTCAGCTGGGGCTGGGCCAGTCGTAGTGGGTGGAGCTGTTGTCTCTGGGATGGGTGTGGCCTCTGTCTCAGTAGTGGTCACTTCTTCTTCTTCTTCTGTGGTGGTCTCCATAAGTAAACTGGTGGTGGGGTCTGGGGACAGGTAAACATCCTCATCCTCTTCTTCTGTGGTGCCCAGGTCCTCCACGCCGCTAGAGGGCGCTGCACTCTCTGCCGGAGGAGTCGCCAAACTGGTGGTTGCCATGGGAAGAGCTGCAGGGCCGCGGGGGGTGGTCTGGGCGGCTCTCGCCTTCTCTCTTTCCCGTATCCTCTCTCTTTCTCGTTCTCTCACCCTCTCTCGTTCTCTCTCCCTCTCTCGTTCCCTCTCCCTCTCTCGTTCTCTCTCCTTCTCTCGTTCCCTCTCCCTCTCTCGTTCCCTCTCCCTCTCTCGTTCCCTCTCCCTCTCTTTTTCTCTCTCCTTCTCTTGTTCCCTCTCCTTCTCTCGTTCCCTCTCCTTCTCTTGTGCCCTTTCCTTCTCTCGTTCCCTCTCTTTCTCTCGTTCCCTCTGCTTCTCTTGTTCCCTCTCCCTCTCTTGTTCCCTCTCCTTCTCTTGTTCCCGCTCCTTCTCTTGTTCCCTCTCCTTCTCTTGTTCCCTCTCCTTCTCTTGTTCTCTTTCCTTCTCTTGTTCCCTCTCCCTCTCTTGTTTTCTCTCCTTCTCTTGTTCCCTCTCCTTCTCTTGTTTCCTCTCCTTCTCTTGTTCCCTCTCCTTCTCTTGTTCCCTCTCCCTCTCTTGTTCCCTCTCCTTCTCTTGTTCCCTCTCCCTCTCTTGTTCTCTCTCCCACTCTACCCCGCTCTCCCCTTCTCCCTCAGTGGGTAGTGGGGTAGGAAGGACTCTCTCCCCCTCTCCCTCAGTGGGTAGTGGGGTAGGAAGGACTCTCTCCCCCTCTCCCTCAGTGGGTAGTGGGGTAGGAAGGACGTCAACTTTAGGGCTGGGCTCGGCTACAGGTGGGGCCGAAGGGGCGGGGCCAGTGGCCTGGGTGGTAGAGAAGGGGAGGGGCGCTTCCGTGGTGAAAGATACGCCCACCGCTATAGGGTTGACCTTCATCTGTGGAACTATGGAGAGAAAGAAAGATGGAAGGAGAGGGGTTAGTTGTTAAACTAAATATGAACTAAAATACTGTATGTTATCAGAGTGAGAGGAAAAGGAAGAGGCTAATCTGAAACAGAGAGAGAGAAATGATAATTACAGTTATAGAAACTCATCTGAAACAGAGAGAGAATGGATAATTACAGTTATAGAAACTCATCTGAAACAGAGAGAGAGAAATGATAATTACAGTTATAGAAACTCATCTGAAACAGAGAGAGAGAATGGATAATTATAGTTATAGAAACTCATCTGAAACAGAGAGAGAGAATGGATAATTACAGTTATAGAAACTCATCTGAAACAGAGAGAGAGAATGGATAATTACAGTTATAGAAACTCATCTGAAACAGAGAGAGAGAATGGATAATTACAGTTATAGAAACTCATCTGAAACAGAGAGAGAGAATGGATAATTACAGTTATAGAAACTCATCTGAAACAGAGAGAGAGAATGGATAATTACAGTTATAGAAACTCATCTGAAACAGAGAGAGAGAATGGATAATTACAGTTATAGAAACTCATCTGAAACAGAGAGAGAGAATGGATAATTACAGTTATAGAAACTCATCTGAAACAGAGAGAGAGAATGGATAATTACAGTTATAGAAACTCATCTGAAACAGAGAGAGAGAATGGATAATTACAGTTATAGAAACTCATCTGAAACAGAGAGAGAGAATGGATAATTACAGTTATAGAAACTAATCTGAAACAGAGAGAGAATGGATAATTACAGTTATAGAAACTCATCTGAAACAGAGAGAGAGAATGGATAATTACAGTTATAGAAACTCATCTGAAACACAGAGAGAGAATGGATAATTACAGTTATAGAAACTCATCTGAAACAGAGAGAGAATGGATAATTACAGTTATAGAAACTCATCTGAAACAGAGAGAGAGAATGGATAATTATAGTTATAGAAACTCATCTGAAACAGAGAGAGAGAATGGATAATTACAGTTATAGAAACTCATCTGAAACAGAGAGAGAATGGATAATTACAGTTATAGAAACTCATCTGAAACAGAGAGAGAGAATGGATAATTACAGTTATAGAAACTCATCTGAAACAGAGAGAGAATGGATAATTACAGTTATAGAAACTCATCTGAAACAGAGAGAGAGAATGGATAATTACAGTTATAGAAACTCATCTGAAACAGAGAGAGAATGGATAATTACAGTTATAGAAACTCATCTGAAACAGAGAGAGAGAATGGATAATTACAGTTATAGAAACTCATCTGAAACAGAGAGAGAATGGATAATTACAGTTATAGAAACTCATCTGAAACAGAGAGAGAGAATGGATAATTACAGTTATAGAAACTCATCTGAAACAGAGAGAGAGAATGGATAATTACAGTTATAGAAACTCATCTGAAACAGAGAGAGAGAATGGATAATTACAGTTATAGAAACTCATCTGAAACAGAGAGAGAGAATGGATAATTACAGTTATAGAAACTCATCTGAAACAGAGAGAGAATGGATAATTACAGTTATAGAAACTCATCTGAAACAGAGAGAGAGAATGGATAATTACAGTTATAGAAACTCATCTGAAACAGAGAGAGAATGGATAATTACAGTTATAGAAACTCATCTGAAACAGAGAGAGAGAATGGATAATTACAGTTATAGAAACTCATCTGAAACAGAGAGAGAGAATGGATAATTACAGTTATAGAAACTCATCTGAAACAGAGAGAGAGAATGGATAATTACAGTTATAGAAACTCATCTGAAACAGAGAGAGAGAATGGATAATTACAGTTATAGAAACTCATCTGAAACAGAGAGAGAGAATGGATAATTACAGTTATAGAAACTCATCTGAAACAGAGAGAGAGAATGGATAATTACAGTTATAGAAACTCATCTGAAACAGAGAGAGAGAATGGATAATTACAGTTATAGAAACTCATCTGAAACAGAGAGAGAATGGATAATTACAGTTATAGAAACTCATCTGAAACAGAGAGAGAGAATGGATAATTACAGTTATAGAAACTCATCTGAAACAGAGAGAGAGAATGGATAATTACAGTTATAGAAACTCATCTGAAACAGAGAGAGAATGGATAATTACAGTTATAGAAACTCATCTGAAACAGAGAGAGAGAATGGATAATTACAGTTATAGAAACTCATCTGAAACAGAGAGAGAATGGATAATTACAGTTATAGAAACTCATCTGAAACAGAGAG
The DNA here is from genome assembly GCF_013265735.2 of Oncorhynchus mykiss. Lineage (NCBI taxonomy): Eukaryota > Metazoa > Chordata > Actinopteri > Salmoniformes > Salmonidae > Oncorhynchus > Oncorhynchus mykiss. Next base: position 9,816,896 of record NC_050572.1, read on the forward strand.
AGAGAATGGATAATTACAGTTATAGAAACTCATCTGAAACAGAGAGAGAATGGATAATTACAGTTATAGAAACTCATCTGAAACAGAGAGAGAGAATGGATAATTACAGTTATAGAAACTCATCTGAAACAGAGAGAGAATGGATAATTACAGTTATAGAAACTCATCTGAAACAGAGAGAGAATGGATAATTACAGTTATAGAAACTCATCTGAAACAGAGAGAGAGAATGGATAATTACAGTTATAGAAACTCATCTGAAACAGAGAGAGAGAATGGATAATTACAGTTATAGAAACTCATCTGAAACAGAGAGAGAGAATGGATAATTACAGTTATAGAAACTCATCTGAAACAGAGAGAGAGAATGGATAATTACAGTTATAGAAACTCATCTGAAACAGAGAGAGAGAATGGATAATTACAGTTATAGAAACTCATCTGAAACAGAGAGAGAATGGATAATTACAGTTATAGAAACTCATCTGAAACAGAGAGAGAATGGATAATTACAGTTATAGAAACTCATCTGAAACAGAGAGAGAGAATGGATAATTACAGTTATAGAAACTCATCTGAAACAGAGAGAGAATGGATAATTACAGTTATAGAAACTCATCTGAAACAGAGAGAGAGAATGGATAATTACAGTTATAGAAACTCATCTGAAACAGAGAGAATGGATAATTACAGTTATAGAAACTCATCTGAAACCGAGAGAGAATGGATAATCACAGTTATAGAAACTCATCTGAAACAGAGAGAGAGAATGGATAATTACAGTTATAGAAACTCATCTGAAACAGAGAGAGAGAATGGATAATTACAGTTATAGAAACTCATCTGAAACAGAGAGAGAGAATGGATAATTACAGTTATAGAAACTCATCTGAAACAGAGAGAGAGAATGGATAATTACAGTTATAGAAACTCATCTGAAACAGAGAGAGAATGGATAATTACAGTTATAGAAACCCATCTGAAACAGAGAGAGAGAATGGATAATTACAGTTATAGAAACTCATCTGAAACAGAGAGAGAGAATGGATAATTACAGTTATAGAAACTCATCTGAAACAGAGAGAGAATGGATAATTACAGTTATAGAAACTCATCTGAAACAGAGAGAGAGAATGGATAATTACAGTTATAGAAACTCATCTGAAACAGAGAGAGAATGGATAATTATAGTTATAGAAACTCATCTGAAACAGAGAGAGATAATGGATAATTACAGTTATAGAAACTCATCTGAAACAGAGAGAGAATGGATAATTACAGTTATAGAAACTCATCTGAAACAGAGAGAGAGAATGGATAATTACAGTTATAGAAACTCATCTGAAACAGAGAGAGAATGGATAATTACAGTTATAGAAACTCATCTGAAACAGAGAGAGAGAATGGATAATTACAGTTATAGAAACTCATCTGAAACAGAGAGAGAATGGATAATTACAGTTATAGAAACTCATCTGAAACAGAGAGAGAGAATGGATAATTACAGTTATAGAAACGCATCTGAAACAGAGAGAGAGAATGGATAATTACAGTTATAGAAACTCATCTGAAACAGAGAGAGAGAATGGATAATTACAGTTATAGAAACTCATCTGAAACAGAGAGAGAATGGATAATTACAGTTATAGAAACTCATCTGAAACAGAGAGAGAGAATGGATAATTACAGTTATAGAAACTCATCTGAAACAGAGAGAGAATGGATAATTACAGTTATAGAAACTCATCTGAAACAGAGAGAGAGAATGGATAATTACAGTTATAGAAACTCATCTGAAACAGAGAGAGATAATGGATAATTACAGTTATAGAAACTCATCTGAAACAGAGAGAGAATGGATAATTACAGTTATAGAAACTCATCTGAAACAGAGAGAGAGAATGGATAATTACAGTTATAGAAACTCATCTGAAACAGAGAGAGAATGGATAATTACAGTTATAGAAACTCATCTGAAACAGAGAGAGAATGGATAATTACAGTTATAGAAACTCATCTGAAACAGAGAGAGAGAATGGATAATTACAGTTATAGAAACTCATCTGAAACAGAGAGAGAGAATGGATAATTACAGTTATAGAAACTCATCTGAAACAGAGAGAGAGAATGGATAATTACAGTTATAGAAACTCATCTGAAACAGAGAGAGAATGGATAATTACAGTTATAGAAACCCATCTGAAACAGAGAGAGAGAATGGATAATTACAGTTATAGAAACTCATCTGAAACAGAGAGAGAGAATGGATAATTACAGTTATAGAAACTCATCTGAAACAGAGAGAGAATGGATAATTACAGTTATAGAAACTCATCTGAAACAGAGAGAGAGAATGGATAATTACAGTTATAGAAACTCATCTGAAACTGAGAGAGAATGGATAATTATAGTTATAGAAACTCATCTGAAACAGAGAGAGATAATGGATAATTACAGTTATAGAAACTCATCTGAAACAGAGAGAGAATGGATAATTACAGTTATAGAAACTCATCTGAAACAGAGAGAGAGAATGGATAATTACAGTTATAGAAACTCATCTGAAACAGAGAGAGAATGGATAATTACAGTTATAGAAACTCATCTGAAACAGAGAGAGAGAATGGATAATTACAGTTATAGAAACTCATCTGAAACAGAGAGAGAATGGATAATTACAGTTATAGAAACTCATCTGAAACAGAGAGAGAGAATGGATAATTACAGTTATAGAAACGCATCTGAAACAGAGAGAGAGAATGGATAATTACAGTTATAGAAACTCATCTGAAACAGAGAGAGAGAATGGATAATTACAGTTATAGAAACTCATCTGAAACAGAGAGAGAATGGATAATTACAGTTATAGAAACTCATCTGAAACAGAGAGAGAGAATGGATAATTACAGTTATAGAAACTCATCTGAAACAGAGAGAGAATGGATAATTACAGTTATAGAAACTCATCTGAAACAGAGAGAGAGAATGGATAATTACAGTTATAGAAACTCATCTGAAACAGAGAGAGAGAATGGATAATTACAGTTATAGAAACTCATCTGAAACAGAGAGAGAATGGATAATTACAGTTATAGAAACTCATCTGAAACAGAGAGAGAGAATGGATAATTACAGTTA
>NC_050572.1:9827533-9847533 GCF_013265735.2 Oncorhynchus mykiss
AACACGGGGGCCCCTCAGGGGTACATGCTTAATCCCCTCCTGTACTCCCTGTTCACTCATGACTGCACGGCCAGGCACGACTCCAACACCATCATTAAGTTTGCTGATGACACAACAGTGGTAGGCCTGATCACCGACAATGATGAGACAGCCTATAGGGAGAAGGTCAGAGACCTGGCCGTGTGGTGCCAGGACAACAACCTCTCCATCAACGTGATCAAGACAAAAGAGATGATTGTGGACTAGAGGAAAAGGAGGGCCGAACAGGCCCCCATTCTCATCGACGGGGCTGTAATGGAGTAGGTTGAGTAGGTTGTCCACACCAACAAACTAACATGGTCCAAGCACACCAAGACAGTCGTGAAGAGGGCACAACAAAACCTATTCCCCCTCAAGAGACTGAGAAGATTTGGCATGGGTCCTCAAAAGGTTTTACAGCTGCACCATCGAGAGCATCCTGACGGGTTGCATCACTAGGCGGTGTCTGAGGAAGGCCCTAAAAATGGTCAAAGACTCCAGCCACCCTAGCTATAGACTGTTCTCTCTGCTTCCGCACGGCAAGTGGTAACCGGAGCACCACGTCTAGGTCCAAGACGCGCCTAAATAGCTTCTACCACCAAGCCAATGGCTACCCAGACGATTTGCATTGCCCACCCCTCCCTCTGGAACGCTTCTGCTGCTACTCTGCTATTATCTATGCATTGTCACTTTAATAACTCTACCTACATGTACATATTACCTCAATTACCTCTGTACTGGTACCCCATGTATATAGCCCCATTATTGTTATTTACTGCTGCTCTATGTTATTCTTATATCTTACTTTTTTTTTGGGGGGGGGGGCTATTTTCTTAAAACTACATTTCGGCGCATGTGACAAATAACATTTAATTTTATTTTATTTTATTTAACCATGTGGATCACAGTCCTGTAAAGGCCAGAAAGCACAGTATTTCACCTGAGAGAGCAAACAAGAGCAAAGAAGGAGAGTGCTGTTTCAGACCACTCTTAAACTATATGTAGAAATGGCACCATAACAGCATATGTGAAGGAGTTGTGCACTGTGATTGACTTGGTGGTTTACACAACTTTTTGGTCCTGTGGTGGAGCTGTGACGACCTGGCAACCCCAGACTCAGGTGACCTGCCACCGGCCTGAATGTACTCACCTTAACCCTCACACTTTACCCTCTCTGACTTTCCCCAAGACGGTTAAATCCCGTATGCCTGAGGACATCACACACTTTACCCTCTCCGACTTTCCCCAAGACGGTTAAATCCCGAATGACTGAGGACATCACACACTTTACCCTCTCTGACTTTCCCCAAGACGGTTAAATCCCGAATGACTGAGGACATCACACACTTTACCCTCTCTGACATTCCCCAAGACGGTTAAATCCCGTATGACTGAGGACATCACACACTTTACCCTCTCTGACTGTCCCCAAGACGGTTGAATCCGGTATGACTGAGGACATCACACACTTTACCCTCTCTGACTTTCCCCAAGACGGTTAAATCCCATATGACTAAGGACATCACACACTTTACCCTCTCTGACTTTCCCCAAGACGGTTAAATCCTGTATGACTGAGGACAGCACACACTTTACCCTCTCTGACTTTCCCCAAGACGGTTAAATCCCATATGACTAAGGACATCACACACTTTACCCTCTCTGACTTTCCCCAAGACGGTTAAATCCCGTATGACTGAGGACATCACACACTTTACCCTCTCTGACTTTCCCCAAGACGGTTGAATCCTGTATGACTGAGGACATCACACACTTCAGAAGGCTTGGGAATGGGGATGTTCAACATGGGCTGACTTGGATAGGTGTGGGGTGGTTTAGGGTATATAATGTAGGGTTGGGGTATATACTGTAGGGTACATTCTGTAGGTATAGGGTATATACTGTAGGTTTAAGGTATATACTGCAGCTTTAGGGTATATGCTGTAGGTTTAGGGTATATACGGTAGGTTTAGGGTATATACTGTAGGGTACATACTGTAGGTTTAGGGTATATAGGGTATATACTGTAGGTTAAGGCTATATACTGCAGCTTTGGGGTATATACTGTAGGGTTAGGGTATATAATGTAGGTTTAGGGTATATACACTGTAGGATACATATTGTAGGGTGTATACTGTAGGTTTAGGGTATATTCTGCAGCTTTGGGGTATATGCTGTAGGGTTAGGGTATATACTGCAGCTTTAGGGTATATACTGTAGGGTACATACTGTAGGTATAGGGTATATACTGTAGGTTAAGGTGTATACTGTAGGTTTAAGGTATATACTGCAGCTTTAGGGTATATGCTGTAGGTTTAGGGTATATACGGTAGGTTTAGGGTATACACTGTAGGTTTAGGGTATATTCTGCAGCTTTGGGGTATATGCTGTAGGGTTAGGGTATATACTGCAGCTTTAGGGTATATACTGTAGGGTTAGGGTATATACTGTAGGTTTAGGATATATACGGTAGGTTTAGGGTATATAATGTAGGGTTAGGGTATATACGGTAGGGTTAGGGTATATAATGTAGGTTTAGGGTATTTACTGTAGGTTTAGGGTATATAATGTAGGGTTAGGGTATATACACTGTAGGATACATAATGTAGGGTATATACTGTAGGTTTAGGGTATATTCCGTAGGTTTAGGGTTTATACTGCAGGTTTAGGGTATATACTGCAGTGTTAGGGTATATACACTGTAGTGTACATACTATAGGGTATATAATGTAGGTATAGGGTATACACTGTAGGTATAGGGTATACACTGTAGGTATAGGGATATACTGTAGGTTTAGGTTATATACTGTAGGTGTAGGGTATATAATGTAGGGTTAGGGTATATACTGTAGGTTTAGGGTATATACTGTAGGGTTAGGGTATATAATCTAGGGTTAGGGTATATACACTGTAGGATACATACTGTAGGGTGTATACTGTAGGTTTAGGGTATATACTGTAGGTTTAGGGTATATACTGTAGGTTTAGGGTATATATTGTAGGTTCAGGGTATATATTGTAGGTTTAGGGTGTATACTGTAGGTTTAGGGTATATATTGTAGGTTTAGGGTATATACTGTAGGTTTGGGGTTTATACTGTAGGTTTAGGGTATATACTGTAGGTTTAGGGTATATATTGTAGGTTATGGGTATATACTGTAGGTTTAGGGTATATACTGTAGGTTTAGGGTATATACTGTAGGTTTAGGGTATATATTGTAGGTTTAGGGTATATATTGTAGGTTTAGGGTATAGGGTATATATTGTAGGTTTAGGGTATATACTGTAGGTTTAGGGTATATACTGTAGGTTTAGGGTATATATTGTAGGTTTAGGGTATATATTGTAGGTTTAGGGTATATATTGTAGGTTTAGGGTGTATACTGTAGGTTTAGGGTATATACTGTAGGTTTAGGGTGTATACTGTAGGTTTAGGGTATATATTGTAGGTTTAGGGTATATATTGTAGGTTTAGGGTATATACTGTAGGTTTAGGGTATATACTGTAGGTTTAGGGTATATATTGTAGGTTTAGGGTATATATTGTAGGTTTAGGGTATATATTGTAGGTTTAGGGTGTATACTGTAGGTTTAGGGTATATACTGTAGGTTTAGGGTATATATTGTAGGTTTAGGGTATATACTATAGGTTTAGGGTATATATTGTAGGTTTAGGGTATATATTGTAGGTTTAGGGTATATACTGTAGGTTTAGGGTATATATTGTAGGTTTAGGGTATATACGGTAGGTTTAGGGTATATATTGTAGGTTTAGGGTATATATTGTAGGTTTAGGGTATATATTGTAGGTTTAGGGTATATATTGTAGGTTTAGGGTGTATACTGTAGGTTTAGGGTATATACTGTAGGTTTAGGGTATATATTGTAGGTTTAGGGTATATATTGTAGGTTTAGGGTATATATTGTAGGTTTAGGGTGTATACTATAGGTTTAGGGTATATACTGTAGGTTTAGGGTATATATTGTAGGTTTAGGGTATATATTGTAGGTTTAGGGTATATACTGTAGGTTTAGGGTATATACTGTAGGTTTAGGGTATATATTGTAGGTTTAGGGTATATATTGTAGGTTTAGGGTGTATACTATAGGTTTAGGGTATATACTGTAGGTTTAGGGTATATACTGTAGGTTTAGGGTATATATTGTAGGTTTAGGGTATATATTGTAGGTTTAGGGTGTATACTGTAGGTTTAGGGTATATACTGTAGGTTTAGGGTATATATTGTAGGTTTAGGGTATATATTGTAGGTTTAGGGTATATACTGTAGGTTTAGGGTATATACTGTAGGTTTAGGGTATATATTGTAGGTTTAGGGTATATATTGTAGGTTTAGGGTATATATTGTAGGTTTAGGGTGTATACTGTAGGTTTAGGGTATATACTGTAGGTTTAGGGTATATATTGTAGGTTTAGGGTATATATTGTAGGTTTAGGGTGTATACTGTAGGTTTAGGGTATATACTATAGGTTTAGGGTATATATTGTAGGTTTAGGGTATATATTGTAGGTTTAGGGTGTATACTGTAGGTTTAGGGTATATACTGTAGGTTTAGGGTATATATTGTAGGTTTAGGGTATATACTGTAGGTTTAGGGTATATATTGTAGGTTTAGGGTATATACTGTAGGTTTAGGGTATATACTGTAGGTTTAGGGTATATATTGTAGGTTTAGGGTATATATTGTAGGTTTAGGGTATATACTGTAGGTTTAGGGTATATATTGTAGGTTTAGGGTATATACTGTAGGTTTAGGGTATATACTGTAGGTTTAGGGTATATATTGTAGGTTTAGGGTATATACTGTATGTTTAGGGTATATACTGTAGGTTTAGGGTATATACTGTAGGTTTAGGGTATATACTATAGGTTTAGGGTATATATTGTAGGTTTAGGGTATATATTGTAGGTTTAGGGTGTATACTGTAGGTTTAGGGTATATACTGTAGGTTTAGGGTATATATTGTAGGTTTAGGGTATATATTGTAGGTTTAGGGTATATACTGTAGGTTTAGGGTATATATTGTAGGTTTAGGGTATATATTGTAGGTTTAGGGTATATATTGTAGGTTTAGGGTATATATTGTAGGTTTAGGGTATATATTGTAGGTTTAGGGTATATATTGTAGGTTTAGGGTATATACTGTAGGTTTAGGGTGTATACTGTAGGTTTAGGGTATATATTGTAGGTTTAGGGTATATACTGTAGGTTTAGGGTATATATTGTAGGTTTAGGGTATATACTGTAGGTTTAGGGTATATACTGTAGGTTTAGGGTATATACTATAGGTTTAGGGTATATACTGTAGGTTTAGGGTATATACTGTAGGTTTAGGGTATATACTGTAGGTTTAGGGTATATATTGTAGGTTTAGGGTATATATTGTAGGTTTAGGGTATATATTGTAGGTTTAGGGTATATATTGTAGGTTTAGGGTATATATTGTAGGTTTAGGGTATATACTGTAGGTTTAGGGTATATAATCTAGGGTTAGGGTATATACACTGTAGGATACATACTGTAGGGTGTATACTGTAGGTTTAGGGTATATATTGTAGGTTTAGGGTATATATTGTAGGTTTAGGGTATATATTGTAGGTTTAGGGTATATACTGTAGGTTTAGGGTATATATTGTAGGTTTAGGGTATATATTGTAGGTTTAGGGTATATATTGTAGGTTTAGGGTATATATTGTAGGTTTAGGGTATATATTGTAGGTTTAGGGTATATATTGTAGGTTTAGGGTATATATTGTAGGTTTAGGGTATATACTGTAGGTTTAGGGTATATATTGTAGGTTTAGGGTATATATTGTAGGTTTAGGGTATATATTGTAGGTTTAGGGTATATATTGTAGGTTTAGGGTATATACTGTAGGTTTAGGGTATATAATCTAGGGTTAGGGTATATACACTGTAGGATACATACTGTAGGGTGTATACTGTAGGTTTAGGGTATATATTGTAGGTTTAGGGTATATATTGTAGGTTTAGGGTATATACTGTAGGTTTAGGGTATATATTGTAGGTTTAGGGTATATATTGTAGGTTTAGGGTATATATTGTAGGTTTAGGGTGTATACTGTAGGTTTAGGGTATATACTGTAGGTTTAGGGTATATATTGTAGGTTTAGGGTATATACTATAGGTTTAGGGTATATATTGTAGGTTTAGGGTATATATTGTAGGTTTAGGGTATATACTGTAGGTTTAGGGTATATATTGTAGGTTTAGGGTATATACGGTAGGTTTAGGGTATATATTGTAGGTTTAGGGTATATATTGTAGGTTTAGGGTATATATTGTAGGTTTAGGGTATATATTGTAGGTTTAGGGTGTATACTGTAGGTTTAGGGTATATACTGTAGGTTTAGGGTATATATTGTAGGTTTAGGGTATATATTGTAGGTTTAGGGTATATATTGTAGGTTTAGGGTGTATACTATAGGTTTAGGGTATATACTGTAGGTTTAGGGTATATATTGTAGGTTTAGGGTATATATTGTAGGTTTAGGGTATATACTGTAGGTTTAGGGTATATACTGTAGGTTTAGGGTATATATTGTAGGTTTAGGGTATATATTGTAGGTTTAGGGTGTATACTATAGGTTTAGGGTATATACTGTAGGTTTAGGGTATATACTGTAGGTTTAGGGTATATATTGTAGGTTTAGGGTATATATTGTAGGTTTAGGGTGTATACTGTAGGTTTAGGGTATATACTGTAGGTTTAGGGTATATATTGTAGGTTTAGGGTATATATTGTAGGTTTAGGGTATATACTGTAGGTTTAGGGTATATACTGTAGGTTTAGGGTATATATTGTAGGTTTAGGGTATATATTGTAGGTTTAGGGTATATATTGTAGGTTTAGGGTGTATACTGTAGGTTTAGGGTATATACTGTAGGTTTAGGGTATATATTGTAGGTTTAGGGTATATATTGTAGGTTTAGGGTGTATACTGTAGGTTTAGGGTATATACTATAGGTTTAGGGTATATATTGTAGGTTTAGGGTATATATTGTAGGTTTAGGGTGTATACTGTAGGTTTAGGGTATATACTGTAGGTTTAGGGTATATATTGTAGGTTTAGGGTATATACTGTAGGTTTAGGGTATATATTGTAGGTTTAGGGTATATACTGTAGGTTTAGGGTATATACTGTAGGTTTAGGGTATATATTGTAGGTTTAGGGTATATATTGTAGGTTTAGGGTATATACTGTAGGTTTAGGGTATATATTGTAGGTTTAGGGTATATACTGTAGGTTTAGGGTATATACTGTAGGTTTAGGGTATATATTGTAGGTTTAGGGTATATACTGTATGTTTAGGGTATATACTGTAGGTTTAGGGTATATACTGTAGGTTTAGGGTATATACTATAGGTTTAGGGTATATATTGTAGGTTTAGGGTATATATTGTAGGTTTAGGGTGTATACTGTAGGTTTAGGGTATATACTGTAGGTTTAGGGTATATATTGTAGGTTTAGGGTATATATTGTAGGTTTAGGGTATATACTGTAGGTTTAGGGTGTATACTGTAGGTTTAGGGTATATATTGTAGGTTTAGGGTATATACTGTAGGTTTAGGGTATATATTGTAGGTTTAGGGTATATACTGTAGGTTTAGGGTATATACTGTAGGTTTAGGGTATATACTATAGGTTTAGGGTATATACTGTAGGTTTAGGGTATATACTGTAGGTTTAGGGTATATACTGTAGGTTTAGGGTATATATTGTAGGTTTAGGGTATATATTGTAGGTTTAGGGTATATATTGTAGGTTTAGGGTATATATTGTAGGTTTAGGGTATATATTGTAGGTTTAGGGTATATACTGTAGGTTTAGGGTATATAATCTAGGGTTAGGGTATATACACTGTAGGATACATACTGTAGGGTGTATACTGTAGGTTTAGGGTATATATTGTAGGTTTAGGGTATATATTGTAGGTTTAGGGTATATATTGTAGGTTTAGGGTATATACTGTAGGTTTAGGGTAGATATTGTAGGTTTAGGGTATATATTGTAGGTTTAGGGTATATATTGTAGGTTTAGGGTATATATTGTAGGTTTAGGGTATATATTGTAGGTTTAGGGTATATATTGTAGGTTTAGGGTATATACTGTAGGTTTAGGGTATATATTGTAGGTTTAGGGTATATATTGTAGGTTTAGGGTATATATTGTAGGTTTAGGGTATATATTGTAGGTTTAGGGTATATACTGTAGGTTTAGGGTATATAATCTAGGGTTAGGGTATATACACTGTAGGATACATACTGTAGGGTGTATACTGTAGGTTTAGGGTATATATTGTAGGTTTAGGGTATATATTGTAGGTTTAGGGTATATATTGTAGGTTTAGGGTATATACTGTAGGTTTAGGGTATATATTGTAGGTTTAGGGTATATACTGTAGGTTTAGGGTATATATTGTAGGTTTAGGGTATATACTGTAGGTTTAGGGTATATACTGTAGGTTTAGGGTATATATTGTAGGTTTAGGGTATATATTGTAGGTTTAGGGTATATATTGTAGGTTTAGGGTATATATTGTAGGTTTAGGGTATATACTGTAGGTTTAGGGTATATACTGTAGGTTTAGGGTATATATTGTAGGTTTAGGGTATATATTGTAGGTTTAGGGTATATATTGTAGGTTTAGGGTATATATTGTAGGTTTAGGGTATATACTGTAGGTTTAGGGTATATATTGTAGGTTTAGGGTATATATTGTAGGTTTAGGGTATATACTGTAGGTTTAGGGTGTATACTGTAGGTTTAGGGTATATACTGTAGGTTTAGGGTATATATTGTAGGTTTAGGGTATATACTGTAGGTTTAGGGTATATACTGTAGGTTTAGGGTATATACTATAGGTTTAGGGTATATATTGTAGGTTTAGGGTATATATTGTAGGTTTAGGGTATATATTGTAGGTTTAGGGTATATATTGTAGGTTTAGGGTATATACTATAGGTTTAGGGTATATATTGTAGGTTTAGGGTATATACTGAAGCTTCTCTGGCAGGCAGGCAGGAAGACACACACACACACAGTGCCAACTAGCTACTGTAAACCCACTGCTCTCTGTCAGGAAACACAAAGGACACTTGATGCTACTGAAATCCAATACAACCATAATGAATGCAGAAACTAGAAACCTGACCGTAACTTGCTTCACTATAGATTGTACTAGAACCAAGACTCAAATGGCACTATTTACTCCAAAGAACACTACGTCTGGTACCCTATTCACTCTATAGAACACTATGTCTGGTACCCTATTCACTCTATAGAACACTTCGTCTGGCACCCTATTCACTCCAAAGAAAACTACGTCTGGCACCCTATTCACTCCAAAGAACACTACGTCTGGCACCCTATTCACTCTATAGTGTACTACCTTGTCAGTAGTAGTGCTATTCCCTCAATAGTGCACTATTTTTGGTACAGTAGCGTTTACTTATATTAGTAGTACACTATAGGGAATAGATTTACTCTGAGAGAACTCAAATACAAAGACAATAGGTTATTGTTGTTTTTAAAATGTTCTTTGGAAATTGAACAAATACTAAAAATGTTATTTTAGCCCTCTGGGTAGGCTGAACCAGGCACAGCTTATTTTACAAGAAACACAACAATAAGCCAACACTGAAAATATTTTTAAAAAAAATCTCAAATAGTGCATAGTGTGTGTGTGTGTGTCTATAGCAAGGATCTGTTTACAATGGGGCCCGTTGCTAGGGGCAACCTCTGCCTTTTACAGAAACGTCCATCTCCCACAGTGAGGCAACCACACACACACACACACACACACACACACACAGACACACACACAGACACACACACACACACACACACACACACAGACACACACACACACACACACACACACACACACACACACACACACACACAGTAAACATACATACAATTAATACGTACATACACAAATGTAACCAAATAGTCAGGAGTTACATAAGCCCAAATAAACAACCCACAAACAAGATCAAAACAGTCTCTCTCCCTCTGCCATCTTTATTTCATTCTCTCTTTCCCTCTTCCCTCTTCCTTTTCAGCAGTTTTTTCTCCCTTTATCCTTCTCCCAATCTTTCTCTGATTGGTGTTAAATCTGTATCAACAACCCTCCTCTCCTTCTCCTCCCATCCCCTCCATCTTTCCCCTCCTCCTCGGGTTATGCTATTAGCCTCATGACTCCTGCGTGCTTTATTGACTATGGACTTGCTTGTTTACTCAACCATGGGACAGACAATGTTTGTTCCCACACTCGGGACTCCGATCCTGTTCTCACCCCCTCTCGCCAGCTTTGTATTCATGTTTCTTAATGAAATCGCTGTACCATATAGTCGTGTTGCCATCTGATGCACTGCAGAGCTCTCCCTGTCCTCTGCCATGCCCTGATTGCATTACTGCTGATGATATCTGGATATGTGCATGTACACCCGGGCCATCTACTGTTGCTAGCCCCAAATTCTCACTTGTGCTCTAATATCTGTTTCACTGATTTCTGCTCTCGCAAACGTTAATGTGCACGTTACCACAATTAACACAATTACCTGAAATTGATCAATTGAAAGTGTGGGTTCACAGCTCCAATCCAGATGTGTTGCTCATTACTGAGACGTGGTTAAGGAAGAGTGTTTTGAATACTGATGTTAACCTTTCTGGTTATAAACTTTTTCGGCAAGACAGATCTTCCAAAGGTGGTGGAGTGACAATCTTTACCATGGATCACCTTCAGTGCTCGGTGCTCAGTGAAACAACCTGTCCTGATTTGTCATAGACACTCGCTAAAGAACTTTAATGAGCAAGTCTTCCTTCATGATCTGGCATCTGTAAAATGGTATAGAATCAGCTTGATCCCCCTCGGTCGAAGACGCTTGGACCTTCCTTTTTTAATATTTTCAGTGATACTGCTGACAAACACGCCCCCAGAAAGAAAATGTGAATTAAAAACAGGTTCAGCCCCTGGTTCGACTGTGATCTGGCAGAGTTACTCCACCTCAAGAAATCCATTTGGTGAAAGGCCCGGCACACGCATACTCAGGCTGACTGGCTATTGTTCAGGAAAATGAGAAATAAGAGCATTCAGGCTATCCGGAAGGCCAAAGTTAGTTACTTTAAGGAGCAGTTCTCTCTATATGGGTTTAACCCCAAATTCTGGAAAACAACCTGGAGAATAAACCCTCTTCCTAACAGCTACCCATGTCCCTTAATGTTGATGATGTGGTTGTTACTGACAAGAAGCACATGGCTGAGATCTTTAATCACCACTTCATTAAGTCAGGATTCCTATTTGACTCAGCCACGCTTCATGGGGTGGCAGGCTAGCCTAGTGGTTAGAGCATTGGACCAGTAACCGGAAGGTTGCAAGTTCAAACCCCCGAGCTGACAAGGTCGTTCAGCCCCTGAACAGGCAGTTAACCCACTGTTCCTAGGCCGTCATTGAAAATAAGAATTTGTTCTTAACTGACTTGACTAGTAACCGGAAGGTTGCAAGTTCAAACCCCTGAGCTGACAAGGTAAAAATAAATGTTTAATTGCCCATCCAACATTTCCTCCACTGAGTCCGAGGTGCTAAAGGAGCTCTTTAAACTTGACCACCCAAAAATATCTGCTTCAGCCCCTATCATCGTCAAGCCTATCTCTGACTTTTTTAACCTGTCTCTCCTCTCTGGGGAGGTTCCCATTGTTTGTCCTTTATTTAAAGGGGGAGATCAAGCTGATCCTAACTGTTATTGGCCAATTTCTATTTTTCCCCTGTTTATCAAACGCGTTGGAAAAACTTGTCAATGATCAACTGACTGACTTTCTTGATGTCTATAGTCGTCTTTCTGGTATGCAGTCTGGTTTCCGCTCAGGTTATGGATGTGTCACTGCAACCTTAAAGGTCCTAAATGATGTCACCATTGCCCTCTAAGCAATGTTGTGCTGCTCTTTTTATTAGACTTGGCCAAAGCTTTTGATCCGGAAGATAATTCCATTCTTGTGGGCTGGCTAAGGAGTATTGGTGTCTCTGAGGGGTCTTTGGCCTAGTTTTCTAACTACCTCTCTCAAAGAGTGCAGTGTATAAAGTCAGAACATCTGCTGTCTCAGCCACTGTCTGTCACCAAGGGAGTACCCCAAGGTTCCCCTGCCCTTAACTTTGTTCTGAACAAAACAAAGGTCATGTGGTTTGGTAAGAAGAATGCCCTTTCTCCCCGCCGGTGTGATAACTACCTTTGAGGGTTTAGACCTTGAGGTAGTCACCTCATACGAGTATTTGGGAGTATGGCTAGACGGTACAATGTCCTTCTCTCAGCACATATCAAAGCTGCAGGCTAAAGTTAAATCTAGACTTGGTTTCCTCTATCGTGTTCGCTCCTCTTTCACCCCAGCTGCCAAACTAACCCTGATTCAGATGACCATCCTACCCATGCTAGAGTACGAAGATGTAATTTATAGATCGCCAGGTAAGGGTGCTCTCGAGTGGCTAGATGTTCTTTACCATTCGGCCATAATACTTGCCACAAATGCTCCTTAAAGGACACACCACTGCACTCTATACTCTGTAAACTGGTCATCTCTGTAAGAACCACTGGTTGATGCTTATTTATAAAACCCTCTTAGGCCTCACTCCCCCCTATCTGAGATATCTACAGCAGCCTTCATCCTCCACATACAACACCCGTTCTGCCAGTCACGTTCTGTTAAAGGTCCCCAAAGCACACACATTCCTGGGTCGCTCCTCTTTTCAGTTCGCTGCAGCTAGTGACTGGAACGAGCTGCAACAAACACTCAAACTGGACAGTTTCATCTCCATCTCTTCATTCAAAGACTCAATCATGGACACTCTTACTGACAGTTGTGGCTGCTTTGTGTGATGTATTGTTGTCTCTACCTTCTTGCCCTTTGTGCTGTTGTCTGTGCCCAATAATGTTTGTACCATGTTTTGTGCTGCTACCAGGTTGTTGTTATGTTGTGTTGCTACCATGCTGTGTTGTCATGGGGTGCTGTCATGCTAGGGTGTTGTCTTAGGTCTCTCTTTATGTAGTGTGGGGGTGTCTCTCTTGTCGTGATGTGTGTTTTGTCCTACATTTTTATTTTCAATCCCAGGCCCCCGTCCCCACAGGAGGCCTTTTGCCTTTTGGTAGGCCGTCATTGTAAATAAGAATTCGTTCTTAACTGACTTGCCTCGTTAAATAAAGGTTAAATAAAAATAAAATCTGGGAGACTGAACCAGCCTCTCACATAACACCCTGATTATACCCACCCACATACACACCAAAGCAGCACACAGATGCACTGTGTCTGTCACCTGCTTTGTTGTTTGTCTGGTCAGTCTGATTAAGAATGTAAGTAGGTTGTCTGTGTGTGTTTATAATGTGGAGGGATGTTTATAATGTGTAGATTTACGGAGGGATGTTTATAATGTGGAGGGATGTTTATAATGTGGAGGGATGTTTATAATGTGGAGATTTACGGAGGGATGTTTATAATGTGGAGGGATGTTTATAATGTGGAGGGATGTTTATAATGTGGAGATTTACGGAGGGATGTTTATAATGTGGAGGGATGTTTATAATGTGGAGGGATGTTTATAATGTGGAGGGATGTTTATAATGTGGAGATTTAGGGAGGGATGTTTATAATGTGGAGGGATGTTTATAATGTGGAGGGATGTTTATGATGTGGAGGGGTGTTTATAATGTGGAGGGATGTTTATAATGTGGAGGGATGTTTATAATGTGGAGGGATGTTTATAATGTGGAGGGATGTTTATAATGTGGAGATTTACGGAGGGATGTTTATAATGTAGAGGGATGTTTATAATGTGGAGGGATGTTTATAATGTGGAGGGGTGTTTATAATGTGGAGGGATGTTTATAATGTGGAGGGATGTTTATAATGTGGAGGGATGTTTATAATGTGGAGGGATGTTTATAATGTGGAGGGATGTTTATAATGTGGAGGGATGTTTATGATGTGGAGGGATGTTTATAATGTGGAGGGATGTTTATAATGTGGAGGGATGTTTATGATGTGGAGGGGTGTTTATAATGTGGAGGGATGTTTATAATCTGGAGGGATGTTTATAATGTGGAGGGATGTTTATAATGTGGAGGGATGTTTATAATGTGGAGGGATGTTTATGATGTGGAGGGATGTTTATGATGTGGAGGGATGTTTATGTGGAGGGATGTTTATAATGTGGAGGGATGTTTATAATGTGGAGGGATGTTTATAATGTGGAGGGATGTTTATGATGTGGAGGGATGTTTATGATGTGGAGGGATGTTTATAATGTGGAGGGATGTTTATAATGTGGAGGGATGTTTATAATGTGGAGGGATGTTTATAATGTGGAGATTTACAGAGGGATGTTTATAATGTGGAGGGATGTTTGTGGAGGGATGTTTATAATGTGGAGGGATGTTTATGATGTGGAGGGATGTTTATGATGTGGAGGGATGTTTATAATGTGGAGGGATGTTTATAATGTGGAGGGATGTTTATAATATGGAGGGATGTTTATGATGTGGAGGGATGTTTATAATGTGGAGATTTATGGAGGGATGTTTATAATGTGGAGGGATGTTTATAATGTGGAGGGATGTTTATAATGTGGATAATTGCTTGTGTGTGTATGAGAGAGAGAGAGAGAGAGAGAGAGAGAGAGAGAGAGAGAGAGAGACAGACAGAGAGACAGAGGGGGAGAGGGGGAGAGAGAGAGAGGGAGAGAGAGATCGAGAGAGAGAGAGAGAGGGGGAGGGGGGGGAGAGAGAGAAATATCTAAGAGACAAGGGAAGAAGGGCCTATAAAACATGACATCCAAATACTTTAAATCAGGTTTAGAACCTATTGCCCTTTATGGTTGTGAGGCCTGGGGTCCGCTCACCAACCAAGAATTCACCAAATAAGACAAACACCCAATTGAGACTCTGCATGCAGAATTCTGTTCATGTTCAACGCAAAACCCCCATAGAAATCCTGCAGGAATTCGGCCCTTTGTGCCTTAATCAACATCGATATCTTCAACGCCCGGGGAACAGTGGGTTAAATGCCTTGTTCAGGGGCAGGACGACAGATTTTTACCTAGTCAGCTCGGGGATTCAATCCAGCAACCTTCCAGTTACTGAGCCAATGCTTTAACCACTAGGCTGCCTACAGGGAGCACAGAAACCACACCGAGTATTTCACCTTGTATTTCTAAATGTTTAGCAGGAGGCCACCACACCACATTAGAGTTGGTAAGGTCATAAGAAAACAATAACATTCCCTAATTAATCTGTTTCTGATTCGTTGTCTCATTTGCAGCTCCATATGTCCAGTGGTGTACTAGTTAAAACTCCATTAGTCCAGTGGTCTACTAGTTAAGGCTCCATTAGTCCAGTGGTCTACTAGTTAAAGCTCCATTAGTCCAGTGGTCTACTAGTTAAAACTCCATTAGTCCAGTGGTCTACTAGTTAAGGCTCCATTAGTCCAGTGGTGTACTAGTTAAAGCTACATTAGTCCAGTGGTCTACTAGTTAAGGCTCCATTAGTCCAGTGGTGTACTAGTTAAAGCTACATTAGTCCAGTGGTCTACTAGTTAAAGCTCCATTAGTCCAGTGGTCTACTAGTTAAAGCTCCATTAGTCCAGTGGTCTACTAGTTAAAGCTCCATTAGTCCAGTGGTGTACTAGTTAAAACTCCATTAGTCCAGTGGTGTACTAGTTAAGGCTCCATTAATCCAGTGGTCTACTAGTTAAAGCTCCATTAGTCCAGTGGTCTACTAGTTAAAGCTCCATTAGTCCAGTGGTGTACTAGTTAAAACTCCATTAGTCCAGTGGTGTACTAGTTAAGGCTCCATTAGTCCAGTGGTCTACTAGTTAAAGCTCCATTAGTCCAGTGGTGTACTAGTTAAAACTCCATTAGTCCAGTGGTGTACTAGTTAAAACTCAATTAGTCCAGTGGTCTACTAGTTAAAGCTCCATTAGTCCAGTGGTGTACTAGTTAAAACTCCATTAGTCCAGTGGTCTACTAGTTAAGGCTCCATTAGTCCAGTGGTGTACTAGTTAAAACTCCATTAGTCCAGTGGTCTACTAGTTAAAGCTCCATTAGTCCAGTGGTGTACTAGTTAAGGCTCCATTAGTCCAGTGGTCTACTAGTTAAAGCTCCATTAGTCCAGTGGTGTACTAGTTAAAGCTCCATTAGTCCAATGGTGTACTAGTTAAGGCTCCATTAGTCCAGTGGTCTACTAGTTAAAGCTCCATTAGTCCAGTGATCTATTAGTTAAAGCTCCATTAGTCCAGTGGTGTACTAGTTAAGGCTCCATTAGTCCAGTGATCTACTAGTTAAAGCTCCATTAGTCCAGTGGTGTACTAGTTAAAACTCCATTAGTCCAGTGGTGTACTAGTTAAGGCTCCATTAGTCCAGTGGTCTACTAGTTAAAGCTCCATTAGTCCAGTGGTGTACTAGTTAAGGCTCCATTAGTCCAGTGATCTACTAGTTAAAGGTGAGTAGCTTGTCTTTTACTACTACAGTATATCCTGTGCACTATATTGTCACTGTTTTTTATGTGACACACACAGATGTTCTGCCGTTATATTCTGAACTCTGCCCCTGTCATCTCTCCTGTCCTCCCCAGTTATATTCTGAACTCTGCCCCTGTCATCTCTCTCCTGTCCTCCCCAGTTATATTCTGAACTCTGCCCCTGTCATCTCTCCTGTCCTCCCCAGTTATATTCTGAACTCTGCCCCTGTCATCTCTCCTTTCCTCTCCAGTTATATTCTGAACTCTGCCCCTGTCATCTCTCTCCTGTCCTCCCCAGTTATATTCTGAACTCTGCCCCTGTCATCTCTCTCCTGTCCTCCCCAGTTATATTCTGAACTCTGCCCCTGTCATCTCTCTCCTGTCCTCCCCAGTTATATTCTGAACTCTGCCCCTGTCATCTCTCTCCTTTCCTCCCCAGTTATATTCTGAACTCTGCCCCTGTCATCTCTCTACACCCCAACCCATCCACTACCAGACCATGGTGCTTACCTACGGAGTAACAAGAGGACTTGCCCCTCCCTACCGTCAGGCTCTGCTCCAACCCTACAACCCTAAGCTAGGACAGCAGAGTCCCAGCCCATCTTCTGAAAACATCTGAAACCCTACCTCTTCAAAACAGTATCTTAAATACACACTTCGCCGTAGCCCCCCTCCCCTTCCCTCCCCCAAACACACAAAAAAACAACAACAGAACTTGTACTTTCTAGCTCAGACTACTCAGGCGTTATTATTCCTCAATAAAGTAGCTATCTATACCTGTTGTTGGATTCTAGCTTGAAATATACTTATGTATGTTACCAGAC
Source organism: Oncorhynchus mykiss (assembly GCF_013265735.2). Lineage (NCBI taxonomy): Eukaryota > Metazoa > Chordata > Actinopteri > Salmoniformes > Salmonidae > Oncorhynchus > Oncorhynchus mykiss. The sequence goes on from NC_050572.1 coordinate 9,844,923, forward strand.
TAGAACCTATTGATGACTTTACATGTATATAGAATATATATGTTGGGGTCAATGAAGGGTGGATAGGAACTTAGTTTATGGAAAGTCACTTGAGTGACACGGGAAAGTGCAGAAAGTTCATATTCTGTTCAAACATGTTATTGTTGAATATCAATGTTCCTAAAGAGGGAGGCAAAGGGCAACAGTGTTGTTTCATTTCCTGATAAGGCAGGCCAGCTGCGGAACTAGGGAGGAATTTGGCTCAAGGTCAAGTCAACAGATGACGTGAGAAGGAACCTCTGGGAGGGGGGCCAGAGGGGCCCACCACAACGATCCTCCTACTACAGTCCTATCTCACACAGAGGGGCCAACCACAACGACCCTCCTATCTCACACAGAGGGGCCAACCACAACGACCCTCCTATCTCACACAGAGGGGCCAACCACAACGACCCTGCTACTACAGTCCTATCTCACACAGATGGGCCAACCCCAACGACCCTGCTACTACAGTCCTATCTCACACAGAGGGGCCCACCACAACGACCCTGCTACTACAGTCCTATCTCACACAGATGGGCCAACCCCAACGACCCTGCTACTACAATCCTATCTCACACAGATGGGCCCACCACAACGACCCTGCTACTACAGTCCTATCTCACACAGAGGGGCCAACCACAACAACCCTCCTACTACAGTCCTATCTCACACAGAGGGGACAACCCCAACGACCCTGCTACTACAGTCCTATCTCACACAGAGGGGACAACCCAACGACCCTCCTACTACAGTCCTATCTCACACAGAGGGGACAACCCCAACGACCCTCCTACTACAGTCCTATCTCACACAGAGGGGCCAACCACAACAACCCTCCTACTACAGTCCTATCTCACACAGAGGGGCCCACCACAACGACCCTCCTACTACAGTCCTATCTCACACAGATGGGCCAACCACAACGACCCTCCTACTACAGTCCTATCTCACACAGATGGGCCAACCACAACGACCCTGCTACTACAGTCCTATCTCACACAGAGGGGACAACCACAACAACCCTCCTACTACAATCCTATCTCACACAGATGGGCCCACCACAACGACCCTGCTACTACAGTCCTATCTCACACAGAGGGGCCCACCACAACGACCCTGCTACTACAGTCCTATCTCACACAGAGGGGCCAACCACAACGACCCTGCTACTACAATCCTATCTCACACAGAGGGGCCAACCACAACGACCCTGCTACTACAATCCTATCTCACACAGAGGGGACAACCCCAACGACCCTGCTACTACAGTCCTATCTCACACAGAGGGGACAACCCAACGACCCTCCTACTACAGTCCTATCTCACACAGAGGGGACAACCCCAACGACCCTCCTACTACAGTCCTATCTCACACAGAGGGGCCAACCACAACAACCCTCCTACTACAGTCCTATCTCACACAGAGGGGCCCACCACAACGACCCTCCTACTACAGTCCTATCTCACACAGATGGGCCCACCACAACGACCCTGCTACTACAGTCCTATCTCACACAGAGGGGCCCACCACAACGACCCTGCTACTACAGTCCTGTCTCACACAGAGGGGACAACCACAACAACCCTGCTACTACAGTCCTATCTCACACAGAGGGGACAACCACAACGACCCTCCTACTACAGTCCTATCTCACACAGAGGGGACAACCACAACGACCCTCCTACTACAGTCCTATCTCACACAGAGGGGACAACCACAACAACCCTCCTACTACAATCCTGTCTCACACAGAGGGGACAACCACAACGACCCTGCTACTACAGACCTATCAACACTCACATACACTTCCACCAAGGTTCTAGCATCAGACAGGGCCCTGACTCCACCAGTGAGAGGAACCAATGAAGTTCCTGCCTAGCAACAGAGATGTATAGGCTGTCTAGATGTGTAAGGAGTTGACCCCTGCCTAGTAGGAGGTTATAAATATATGTGCTTGTATAATCAGACCTTGTCTTTGCAGCTGTATGACCCAATGGGTGAATAAACTTGGGTTTGTGCTTTTTATGGTCATACGTTTGAGTTTTTACTCTGTTTGTTCAGAACCTAACAGTGTGATATGTGGTTGTCCCACCTAGCGATCTGAAGATGAATGCACTAACTGTAAGTCGCTCTGGATAAGAGCATCTGCTAAATAACTAACATGTAACGTAGATGATTCCTAAAGGAACCGGCAGTAGTCCTGCAGGAATTGCCCTACAGGAAAGTGGCCCCCGAAAATCCTGTTGAATATCCTGCAGGGCTTTCCAGAATATTTTGCGCAGGATTCCTGTCGGACGTTTTTGTAAAGGGGAGCAGAAATGACAATAAGAAGCATTTTAGATCTGCGTTTACAAAACACAGCAAGAGATTTTAAACGTTGTGTATTTTTTTCCTACGTGAAAAATTCAGAATTCTGTGTTTAACGCGACCTCTAAGTTTAACTTGCAAGTCATCTAAGTTACTGATTGAATAAGGTGATGTGGCATCAAACCGTGTTGGTTTTCCACAGTGTTTGAGAAGTCAAAACCATGAGCTATCTGTACAGCTGCCATCTTTTGATATCCGTGCCCCCCTCCCTCTGTTCTCGGC